>NC_132915.1:42274525-42574525 GCF_047675955.1 Chlorocebus sabaeus
GGAAAGGAGGAATTTTAAAAACCCTTTCACGTGGCTTTCTTTTCCTTTTTAAAACTTTCAGTCCGAGAGCTTTTCATCCTTCTCCACCAAAGAACCTCAAAAAAAAGAGAGTAAACATTTGCCTGGAAGAACAGAGACCTAGCTCAATTGTCTGGCCCCAGCACAGATGATTTTGTTTTGCTTTTTAATATTAAATTCTTACAGAAATGTTTAATACAAATACTGTTTTAAATGATTCCATATTTATTCTTATTTATAACCTCTGGCATAAAACTTTTACCTTAGGAGTTCAGAACACTTATGACAACATTTTTTGAAGTTGTTCTATAGACCACCTGCATCAAAATCATCTGAATGATTGTTTAAAAATCACAGTTGGGGGCATATATCTCTATTTTTCTGAATGATAATTTCTGTGAACAAAATCTCAAATCCTCATGTTATTTTTGCACACTAAAGTTTGTGTGCCACTGCTTGAAAGAAAACAAAATTGCACGTGGATGCTAATGGCGGTTTTGTTTTTTAGGATTAAACAAAGTGCCATCTACTATAAAAGAAAACAAGAGTTAGTCTTAAGCATTTAATCACAGGGGCTAGAGCTACAATATACGAGACACTAGTCATTTGTGGCTATTTAAATTTAAGTAATTAAAATAAAACGTAAATATCCAGTTTTGCAGTCACACTAACCACATTTCAAGTGGTCAATAGCCATATATGGCTATAAGCTACAGTACTGGGCAGCACATTTCCACGCTGCCTGACAGGTTCTTCCTGCCCACTACACAAATAAAAACCACGGCATTGCAGTGAAGAAAGAGTTTAATTGATGCAAGGCCAGTAGCACCGTAGGGGAGATGAAGTTACTACTCAAATCAATCTCCCTACAAACTCCGGGATGAGGGTGTTTAAGGATAATTTGGTGGGTAGAAGGTTAGAAAGTGGGGAGTACTGATTGGTCAGGTTGAAGATGAGATCATAGAGAGTTGAAGCTGTCCTCTTGTGCTGAGTCAGTTCCTGGGGTGGGGGCCACAAGACCAGAGGAGCCAGTTTATCAATGTGGGTGGTGTCAGCTGGTGCATGGAAACGCACGGGTCTGCACAATATCTCAAGTACTGATCTCAGGTTTTACAACAGTGACTCCCAAGACATTATTTCTAATCTTGTGGCT
This sequence comes from Chlorocebus sabaeus, assembly GCF_047675955.1. Lineage (NCBI taxonomy): Eukaryota > Metazoa > Chordata > Mammalia > Primates > Cercopithecidae > Chlorocebus > Chlorocebus sabaeus. Next base: position 42,275,697 of record NC_132915.1, read on the forward strand.
AATTTTGCTAGTCCCGCAAAGGCAGTCTAGTCCCCAGGCAAGAAGGGGGTTTGTTTGGGGAAGAGGCTGTTATCATCTTTGTTTCAAAGTTAAACTACAAACTTAGTTTCTCCAAAGTTAGTTTGGCCTATGCCTAGGAATGAATAAGGATAGTTTGGAGGCTAGACGCAAGATGGAGATAGTTAGGTCAGTTAAAATGTTTGCCAAGGCTGTTTCGATTACAGAAAGTTCCACAGGAGAGCGCTGCTCTGGAGAAATGAGTTTATCAGGGCTAGGATACAACAACTGAAGACAGTGGCGCAAAAGCTAAGACGACGCGAAAGACCTATAAGGACTTCCCCACCCCAAATTAGCACACAGGATCAGAGGAAAGAGAGGAATTGGAAGAGAACTAATATATGCAAGGAACAGTGTCCTGGCAAGGCAGCTGCACCCAGAAACAACGCTACTCCAAGGAAGGGGAAGCACTAGACTTTGGCATATAGATAATCTTCTCTGACACAGACATCTACAATCTTTAGAAAAAGATTGCTGAATTTACAAAGGTACTGAATTTGAAAGTCAAAAGAAGGGCTGGGTTTCTCATTGTGTTGAAAATGGTGTGTGGAAAGCAGTGATGGTGCTGGAAATCAGAATTTGAAAAGCAAAATAGGCCGTGGACTCAATTTCACCTGCCATGGAGTTGGATACTCACAGCAATCTTACCTATACAGGTATACTGTTAAAACTTACAAGAATTAGTATCACATTTGTACACTGGACCTTGATAAAAAATTAACCAAAAAAAAGTACATATGCTTTATTTAATCCTCAAAAGCATCCTATGTGAAAGTCACAGGTTATCAGGTTTCACAAACTTACTCAAGGTCACACAGCAAGTAGAGATCTGTTTTATGCTGTAAATGGCACTTATAGTAACTTAGTTTTTTTAAATGGTAATTTTGTATTGTATTCATATTTACTTCTATAGGACATGAGCACAGATACCTACAGGTAATTGCTGTGAAAGAAAGATAAGCAAACTATAAATCATGTATGTAAAGTACTGCCATCTAGACCTTAATTCAGGAAAGATGGTTCTGGGTCAGTACAACTGTGGTTTATTTTTAAGAACAATGACTATCAAGTATTTGGATCCAGCTGGGTACAGTGGCTGACGTCTGTAATCTCAACACTTTGGGAGGCTGAGGCGGGCAGATCACTTGAGGTCAGGAGTTTGAGACCAGCCTGGCCAACATAGTGAAGCCTATTTCTACTAAAAATACAAAAATTAGCCAGGTGTGGTGATGGGCACCTGTAATCCCAGCTACTCCTGAGGCTGAGGCAAGAGAATCACTTGAACCTGGGAGGCAGAGGTTGCAGTGAGCCAAGATCGTGTCACTGCACTCCAACCTGGGTGACATAGTGAGACGCTATATTAAAAAAAAAAAAAAAGTATTTGAATCCAGGTCTTTTGAAGTCTCAGGCATTGACCATCTTGGTCTGTGAAGTCCTCACTATGGTAAATATGCCAATTATAAATATGCCAATTACGCAGTCTTCAAATGGATCCTCAGTTACATGTACCTGAGGCAGGGAAAGGACTAAAGCCAAAAGCTCAATTACAGGCACCACTATGGAGAGTCACGGCTCCTTACCTGAGGCTGAAACAAAATATCAGAGACCCACCTAGGATAATCCAGACTTCCGAAATTAGCAGGCGATCAACTGAAAAGTCCAGACGTTTTTCCTTATCATCTGTCAACAAGAACCACTTTCCTTTCTGTTCTTTCATGTCTCCAATTTTCAAGAATTAGTTTAAGATTACAGAAGGCAGTGAGTTTTAATTAAAACTAAATTGAATAGATTAGCAGACTGGAAAATGAAGTCAATTATTCCTGATATTTTCTCATAATTCTATAAATTTATATTGCAATATGGATAAGCCCAATTTTTATTACCTTGTATTTTAAATTTAATACATATTTATAAATATGTTTCATGGACCCATCCTACAATTACAGTCATTCAAAAGATTTTGTTAAGAAATCCATACTAAAAATGTTTCATATATGTAACATATATGTAAACCTTAATAGCACATAGCTATTAACAAAAGTAAATAATATTGTAGGAGGTTTAATGTCTAATTAAGGAAAGATGAATTGTTTTTCAAGGATGAAAGACAATAAAAAATTCAGATCATTTCGGAGCAATAGTAGGAGAGGGGGCTGATTGTGCAAGGAGGTTTTTCTTATAAAAGAAAGAAAACATCAGGCCAATTCTCCCAAAAGGGAACTATTCTGTGAAATGAAGAGTATGACTACATCAGGAGATAAGATCCAGGGGTCCATGTAATTTTTTAAAAGATAATTACATATTGTAAATATGGTATTTAAATAGTGATGTTCTAGCAGTTTAAAACGCAAAATACTTGAAGAACAGATAAGGTTGAAACTGTTATCAAAAATAAATTAGACATAAGGAATTTAATATTGGTTATTTTTTTCTATCATGTATATATTTTATTTTCCCTGTGTAAATTAATCAAAATTGCCAGTTATTGATTGAATGCTTATCTAATGTATGTAATTCCACTAAGAACTGTGATATCCTCGCCACCAAAGCGCTCATAATGTTGTTAGGGTTGGGAAGTGGAGGAAAATAAACACAATAAAACATGAGTGACAAGAAGAACAAAGCAAAAGATGAAATTCCATGAGGCACCTCCTGTGTCAGTGCCTGAGAAATCCTTTCCATGTTCTTACATAGCAGCTCAGAAGAGAAAGTGATCACCTCAGCCTGAGAGATTTCAGAAGAATGTGTTAATCATTTTTGGTTTTATTTATTTTAAATATTTACTTCATTGGAAGTATAATTTATATACCAAAAGATGCACAGATATTAAGTTTTCAGTTCTATGAGTTTTGACAATTGTATACACCCACGGAAGCATCACCAAAATTAAATATCAAACATTTCCATCTCCCAAGAACGGTAGCTCTTTCTAACTAATCCCTTCTTCCCTATTCTGTCTTCAGGGGCAATTATTATCTGATTCCTAGCACCATAAATTAATTTTCTCCATTCTTGGATTTTATATAAATGGAATTATAGATTATGACCTCTATTCTGGCTTCTTTACAACAGTAAGAGGCTTCTGAGATTCATCCATATTGTTTCATATATTAGTACTTTGTTTCTTTCTAATGCTGCGTATTAATGCTGCTATTCATTTCTTATCTGTCCAAAGAAAATTCATATCTTTAAAATTAATGTATTAGTTTTAGATTGCTGCATAAAAAAATCACTGCAAACTGAGCAACTGATAACTGCACCTATTTCTCAACTTACAGTTCTTTAGGTCAGTCTTAGGCTCGGGTGGACTTGGCTTAGTCTTCTGCTCAGAGTCTCAGATGACTTAAATAAATCAAAGAGTCAGGCTGCTGAGCTATTATTTGGAGACTCATGGAATAATCCACTCAGTAGGGTGGTTGGAAGAATTTGGTTTCCATGGTCACGGGCCTGAGGTCTCCATTTCCTGGCTGGCAATCAGCTCGGGGAGCTCCTCTTAGGTTCTAGGCACCGCACCACCCGCACCACTCATCACTTGACCCTCTTCATCTTCAAGCCAACAAAAGAGCATCAAGCTCTTCTTGTGCTTAGAATCTGATTCCCTTTCACCTTCCTCCTCTATCACTAGCTGGAGAAAGTTTTCTGATTTTAAGGCTTCGTGTGACTGAATTAGGCCCATTTGGATAATTTCCCCTTCTTAAGGCCAACTGTGCTATATAACATAACATGATCATGGGAGTGATACCTCATCGTATTTCCAGGACCCAGGGATTAGGGTCTATGAAATCTTGGGGCCCTTCCTAAAAATTCTGTCTACCACACTATTTGAAATCATCACGTTAATGTATTTATTTAAATGTCTGGAAAATGGCTAGAGGAGTGAGCACGAGACAGCAAAGGTTGGCAGTGTAGGCCAGACAGTGGCCACCCTGGTTTGGAGAGGACTGTGAATTCTGGACCAAAAAGGAACCCATAAGAACACTTGATGTGTTTGGTCATATGTAAAATAGTAGAAGGATTTACAATTCCACTGGAGACTTAGAATGCTTAATTGTAAAGGAATAAGAACACAGAAAACTAAGCAAACCAAAAGAGGAAGGAAAATATCTACAATTAGAACTAACAAGTTTTACAGGAAATCAAATATAATCAGGGTACAGTATCTGGCTAACAATTAACCACGCTTATGTAAACATAATTAGGTATATGTTTGGTATTGATTTAACCAAAATCATGCTGTATTTCTATTGGAAAAAAACGGAGGAAAGAAAAAGGTCATGGGTGGCATAAGACTACTAAACTCTAATCTTTCATAATATGAAATAAATAGAAATGGGTAAATCAAGAAATGTGTCTGATTTAGAAATTTGAACATAAATAGAATAAATTTTTAAAATATATGCAGTTAGTGACAGGATATGGGCAGAAGGCCTCTCCTTTTTCATTATTCAATTTATAGTATTTGAATCTTGAAGCAACATGCATGCATTACCTTGTTAAAAGTTACCAATTATTAAAATGGAATAAATTACTCAAACATTTTGTGTTTTAATAGATAGGGGAACATATTTAACTTAAAATCTAAACAAAGAGAGTGTTATTTATACTCTACAATTTTTAAAAATTGCTTTAATTTTGGCAATTTTATTGCTTTAGTTTTTTCTGTTGTTACTAATAACAAAAATAATTTAAAATCACCACTTTTATTTCACTTCTCGACAATCATGTCAGCTTGCAGGGAGATGGAGAAATGAGGAGGTGAGCCTGTAACAGTGTCATAACACTCAGGAAGAAACAGGCAGGTAATGTGGAACGATTACCAAACCTTTATAATAAAGGAAAAAGCCTCTTTATTTAGGCTCAATATTTAATGTAGGATGCTTCAGGAATTGCACATACTCTGAGCACCAAATACTTCATTTTGACTGCCCTCTGAACTACTTAGTTCTACATATTACAATAAACAAGAGCTTCTTTAACTTGAGACTTCTTGAAGGCAACATAGGCTTTGTCTAGCATGAATCACTCCCACTCATTAAAGAGAACTACATATGTGGCTTGTTTATACCTTTATATACTCAATAAACAGGAATCAGTTTCCAGTGTGGGAAGTTTCAGCCTCCAATTTCTCCTCGCTAAGTAATGATGACAGACCTCGACATTTTTCTGCTGAGGAAATAATTCTGCTCTTGTTTGGAACCTCTTTGTTGTATCCCAGGTTATTACCCTCCCACGTGCTCTGATCTGCTTTGGTATGTTTGAGACTTGCCCCCATACAGATCAAAGATGGTCTCTAATCAGAGCTCACTAGTCTGGGGAATGAATGCCTGAAACACCTATGTTTTCAGCCTGAATCAACTGTTCAAGAGACAAGTGTGTGCAAAGATTCATATCATTAAATCGAACATTTATTGGCCATTCCACAGCAGCATTTTTTTAGTGTGTGGCACCCTACACTTGCTTACTCATTTGTTCTGCCTCCCTCACTAGTATGGAAGTGATACAACTGTAGCAGGAAAAGATCTCATTTTCATTTCCTACCTTTCTTTCGTCCCTTAGCAAACAGGGAAAGAATGACATCTTTATGATTTTCATAACAAAACTTCTTGGACCACCTGAGCAAATTGAATTTTTAAAATTACTTGGTATTTTAGAAGGACCTAGATATATAGAAAAGATTTACTAAACCCTAAAATAGCATAAATGCCATTGGAGTGGTGTGTGTTCGTGTGCATGTGAACACTCATTCTCCCAAGGCTGAAAGTTCTGCCAACTGGTGTCTGTCAAAATAATTTAGTATGGCTCACTGGAAGATGAAAACCAGAACTCACTTATCTTGCTCCAACCCTGCACAAAAGTAGCAGAAAAACATGTATAAAATGAGTTCAAAATTAAGAAAGAGGAAAAAGGAAAGCACTTGGCTTGCTTACTCTCTGCTGTTAAATAGAGTAATGCTGGAAAGTGCTAAATACAGTCCCTCTAAAGAATCTAGATCTTATTCATAAGGCTTAATTTAAACATTATCTCCACAAGCCTACTGTATCACTGCCTCCATACTCAAACCAATACAGAGGACTCAAACTAGAAGGAGAAAAATCTCTAAAGCTTTAACTAGATAGTTATCAAAGGTCGTAAGTAATCTAGTGTTGTGGAAGCTAGGAGGAGCTGCTTTTGAAAGGCATATGTACTTACCAAGGCCTTATGGGAGCTAGGGTGACTTGGGTGCAAATGGGTTATGCCTGAGCGGAAATGCTAAGGAATATGGAAGAGTACCCAGGGCAGGAGTCCAGGGCAGGATGGATAGGGCAATGGCAAATCTCAAGAGATCAGAGAAAGAAGGAAAGACTAGAGCAAGAGCACAGTATGTATTATTTGTGAAGAGACTGGGGCTGGTTAAGGCCAAAGATAAAACTAAACAACCTACCCATGATGCATTGTAGAGTAGATAGGAAACAGGTTCCTGGCAAAGAAGAGAAGAGGCTATAATAAGAGATAACAAATGACTACGGACATATACTTCATTTATAGAAACTTTTAAAACAAGCAAAGCTAATATAAAGTGGGATTAGGCCACCCTAGAACTATTCTACTACAGAATTTAGGTAAGAAGTTAAGAATGTGTAAGTAGATTAACTGTATATCCTTCTTTGAGACAAAGGAGCACTAAAGCTATAAAATTTCTTTTGTAAATATATCTAAGACAAATTGGCCATGCACAATTAGAATATTTTTGTAAGTTATAGGTATCTTTCAATAATGAGAAATAGGTGAGGTCTATACGTGTCCTTCCCACAATCCCATTAAGAGATCTACCCTCTGTTAGTTTTACTTTAAAGACAGTTATTAATAATGGTCACAGTAATAAAATGGTTCTCTAGCCTGCTCTGTCAGCTCAGTGAAGTCTGTTTTCTCTTATTTTGGGGTGCTTTGACTACAACTTATAAAAAGATTCATCTGAAGTAATGGTGACAATATTTGAGCATCAGGATTCAACTGTTCTGTCATATGCACAGATCTGAACAAAATGTGCGGATTTCAAGCCTTGTTCACACAAGTGCAGGGAAAACCTTCAAACTTTCTAACCAATCAACACATCTTGATTGGTTAGAAACCACCAGTTTGTCCACTAAAAGTCATTTTAAAGCCTGTTATGCTAATTTAAAAAACATCTTTGATAAATACCTCTGAAGCATTTCCAGTGGCACTATGGAGTATGGCCTGTTTATTAAATTGTAGCTTAAGGAGGGTAACAGATCATCCTAAAGAGTGGGTTAAAACACACATATGCATAACATATTTTAGTCTCTACAGATACTTTTTCAAAGTAAATTACAAAATAAAAATTGCTCTTGCAGACATTAAAAAGAGATGCTGAGGAGCAGAGTTCAGGTAAAGATGGAAAAGTGCTGATAACTCAGAGTCAAGAATAGTTGTTTGGTCCTTTCAACTGTGCACTGCCATCAAATCTGCTTTAGAAGTTCAGTTTCCCAATAGTGGAACACACAGAGGTTCCTGCAGGATGATGCACTCAGCAAGGGCATGGAAGCTTTGCGCCCCTTCCCCCACACCTCATCCTAGACATCTCTTCATCTATATCCTTTGCAATATCCTTTATAATAAACCAGCAAACATAAGTATTTCCCCCGAGTTCTGGGAGCCACTCCAGCAAGTTAAATGAACCCAAAGAGGAGGTCATGGGAACCCCAGCTTGAAACTGGCCAGTGAGAAGTTCTGGAGGCCTGAACGTGAGACTGGTGTCTGGTAGAGGGGCAGTCTTGGAGAGTGAGCCCTCAGCCTGTGGGTTCTGACACTGTCTCCAGGTAGATAATGTCGGAAGTTAATTGGAGAATACCCAGCTGGTATCCACTGCTGGTTGGTGGGGAAAAATCCCATATATTTGGTCAAAGAGGTCTTCTGCATTAATTGTTGTGGTATGAGAGCAGAGGAAAAACATGGTTTGAGAGTTTTTCTCAAATCACCTGGTATACCTATTTCAAGCACTTTTCAACCTTTCTGAGCTCTTATGTTTTAAATGTACATCTCATTAGTAGCATTTATCTGGAATTTCTTTCCTTTTGATTTGTTTCTAATTTAGAGAATCTGTTTATACTTATTGTGATTATTGTTATATTTGTAATTATATCTGGCTTCTTATTTGTGCTTTATATTTAACACACTTTTTCTTTGTGTCTCTTCTTAAATAAATTGATCAAGTGTTCCTTATCGCTTTTTTCTGCTTCTGCTAGTAAGCAAGTCATATAATATTTTTCATTTTCTTAGTGGTTAAACATAAAATTTTAACATGCTTATTCAAGTACTCGTTCACTGTTCTATGTGTGTTCATTAGATCAATCAGAATTAAATTAAGGATTCATATCTTCCAACAATACGAAACGCTATTGATCATTATTTCCTCAGTGTTGACTCTTTATCATTTTCTTTATTCTCTCGTTTTGGAACTCCTATTTATCTAACCAGATATGTAAACCATGCACCATATTTTAAATTTCAATAAATCTATTTTTATTTCCTAAAGTTCCATTTGGTTCTATTCAAATCTACTTGTTTCCTTGAAATTAATCTTGACTTTCTTTACATCTTTTATCTTTAATAATTTCATTTTAAACACAAGTGATTTTTGTTTAGGTGAGAGCTTTCATATTTGTAAGGATCAGTTGGTGATCTTTCTGGATAATTGTTTTTTTATGTCTTTTGCAATGTTTTAGGCTCTTTCTGTGTGTGTGTGTGTGTGTGTGTGTGTGTGTGTGTATACTCAACAACTTAACCAAGTGTTTTAGTTCCTTATGCCCTGGGTTTTTATACTTTTGCTAGAATTTGGCTTTTTGTTTGCTTTTGGTTGCCCCAATTGGTAACATTTTAATCTTGTCAAGAAGAGCTTCTGTCCAGGGGCCCACCCCATCCTACTCTACAGACCCTGCTTTGTTTCTTTGGCCTTGCTCACCTCCAGGACTGATGCATACTCAGGGTCAACGAGATGTGCCCCTTACCACAGAGCTCAGGATTACCCTTCCAAAGCATATTCTTGATACCTACAATCCCCAAATCCCTTGCCTACATGGCTCCAAGTCCAATTGCAGATTCTCTCCCCAGGACTAGCCATTCAAGGGCCAACCATGCTCCCACTACCTAAAAGATGTTTACAAGAAGCCTAGACAGAGTTTGAATGTCGTAGTTGGGGTATTCTCACATGTGGAAATAAAGCCCTTCTCTATCAGTGTTAGAGTGAGAGTAACAATATAAGAGGGAGGGCTGGGAGGTGGAGGACAGCATCTAGTAATTCTAAATCCAAGCCATGACTTCCAGAACTCCATGAAATATGGATAAAACATATGTTAAGAGGTTGGTAGCTGCACCTATACCTTCTAAACATTTAGACCAATGGTATATTGCCCTTCATTTGCACTTTTCCTTCAGACCTGACAAATGTTAGGGAGCAGGCCTAAACCCCTAGACCCAACAGTATAACATATGTCCAGGCTCCAGGACTATACGTAGTAATTGGCCTGATTTTTTATGTTTTTCTTTTTTCAGAGTCCCAGACAGGAACCAATTCCTTGTCACTTTCTTGCTCTAATAATAAGAGATTTTTCTATTCTCCTTTCAGTAAGGGACACCATTCCAGTGCCCACCTTTATGCAGGTGACTTAGTTATACCTCTCTATTTCCTATATGCCCAAGATATGAATTCTGCCTCCAGGTGAAATTAAATTATTTTCCTAGGTTTTAGAGCCTATATCCATGACCATTATCCCTGGAATCACCATAGCATCATATTACAAGCTTACAACTGTAGCCCTAGGTTCCTACTTATGTCTGGCACCTGGGAAATTCTCTCTTTTTTTTTTTTCAATGTCATCTATGTGTTCATAACAGGAAGAGGGCCTCCATTATCTTAATTCACTGGGCAAAAGGCATAAATCCTCCATCTTTACAATAATATGAATAAATCTATTAAGTATAACAGACACACTGTAGGCCAAAAGATAAATATGTTGTACAAAAAATGGAAAATAACTGAAATTTTAAAATTCAAGGATGGGCCAGACACATTGGCTCACACCTGTAATCCCAGAAATTTGGGATGCCAAGGTGAGTGGATCACTGGAGGTCAGCCCGGCCAAAATAGTGAAACTCCGTCTCTACTAAAAACCACAAAAATTGGCCAGGCTTGTGGTATGTGTGTGGGTTCCCAGCTACTTAGGAGGCTGAGGCACAAGAATCACTTGAACCCAGGAAAACCTGCTTCCTTGTGAATTTTGTCTAGAAAGAGAGAAAAGTCTTGGTCTCTCTGATGCAAGGAAATGGAATATTTCTCCCAGGTTGAATAAAAAGCAGGAATAACACTCAAGGATTCCTCTCTTGTATGGACAGAGTTCTTGGAAGAACATGCAAATAGCTATTTGACATCTGGACATGACTACCTCAAAGACACTTCATTCTCCGTTTGTCTGAAACCTACTCATGGCCTTTTCTCCCAAATCTGTTTGCATTTCAAGGTTCCCTATTCCCTTTCAAACTATTTATTCAGTTACACAAATCAAATCTAGTGTTCTCCATAACTCCTCTGCCTTCCCTTCCCTCATATCAAATTCATTGCCAAGTACTCTCCAATTTACTGAACAAATTCCTCTGCAAACACATCTGTTTTTCTCCATCTCCACTCCCACTCTCCTAGTCCACATTACTACACTATGTTGTCTGAATTACTAAAATGGCATAATCCTAAATGGCTTCTCCTTGTCTACTCATGTTTCCCTCCAAAATTGTTTCCACACTGTAACTAGAGGGAAGTTCTAAAATTCCTAACTGATCATCTTATACACACATGCACATATGTGTGCACATCTATACACACTGCTTAAAACACTTCACAGTAGCCTTCTACTGATCTGAGGGTAAAAAAGCACATCCTTAACACAGCTGTCAAGGCCTTGCAAACTCTGTTTCTGTCTGCATCTCGGGTTTTCTGGGCCTTGGTCATATGGACCTACTTACATTTCTGCAAACGTGCCAGGTTTCCACCTTCCATAGAACTTTTACACATACTCCTGCCTGTCCTAGGAAAGTTTTCTCCCCACTCTATTTCTAACTAATTCTTAGTCCTCCTTTACATAGCAGCCCATTAGTCATTTTAAAGAATCACTTTTAAGTTAAATATATTTTTGACAGAAACATCAGAAGACTAGCAGAAATGGAAAACCAGCATCGCTCACCATCGACTATGAAAGTAAATACCTAACCCTTACAGTAAGTTCTGTCCATCTGAGGGTCACCTGAATTCATCTCCTGTACCTCTGTGGTACCATGTGGGGAAACAGTACTGATTGGGAGTCAGGAGGCTCAGCTTCTGAAAATGTGTGTGTCCTTAGGAGTGTCATTGAGACACCCCTGGCTTCACTCAACTGTACAATGAGCTGGCTGACCTCTCTCTGAAGAGCTCTGCTGGCCCTCTGATCTGATGAAAGCTGTCTTTGTTCTGGTGACTATTCACATTGTTCCTGGAAGAATTCGGCTCCAGATGAAGAAAGAGGGACACTGAGCCCAGACTGTAGGGATAATGGTGAGGATTATTTTCTGGTGATTCAAAGGAGCAGATGAGATTAGGGGTTCCTGCCATGAGTGTTTTAAAAGAATTCTGAATTATTAAGTGGGTCCTTTTCCCCATCATAATGTTTTGAAAAATGCTTCCTTCACTGCCTTCTTCATCAGCCACTTTTAAGGAACACTTCCTCTGGACGCTTCATAACTGTATCATATACACCCCTATTAAATGATCTTTTTACAGCTAAAATTTGGCATTTTATTATATGATTTTTTTTTAAAAAATCTTCCTCTCCCAATAGTCTCTAAGCTTCTGAGACCAAGGAAGTACTTGTTTTTGCTAATTAATATATTTTAGAGTGCCTGGCACATTTATAATTTGCTGAATAAATATGAATAAATGAACAATAACACATGAGCAAGTGAATAAATGAGTGCATGAATGAATGGTCTTCTCAAGTCATATGGTTTTGGGGAAATAAATAGCTTTAACTTCTCCTTGAAAAAAGAAACAAGGCAGCCCTTGGTTTTGCTGTGAGACAAAAAGGCTATATTCCCAGCACATAAGTCACAGCAGAGAACCCAGGCTACTAGAGAACGGGGAAGCAAGATGGTAACATCCACATCCACACTGATGAGAATGACTGGCAGAAATGCCCATGCACAAGCAACAGCAGTGTGGTATCTATACCAGGGAGAAAAGGTGCCTAATATTTGAATAGGATTTTTAGAGATTCATGTTGGTCAGGGATCAGGTGTACTTTTCTCAGTTGATGAGTCCCCAGGGTTCTGGAATTCCAGGGATTGCACTAGCAGAGACGTAGCCAAAGACTACCTTTGCTTCCTCACTACACTGACTGCTTATACAAAGGTATATACTATATCAGTTTCATTCACTGAGTTGCACTTCAGAGCACTAATTTCCAAATTAGGGTCAAAAAAGAGAGTGAAAGTGAATAGTACAGATAGAAGAGGTGAGACAGGTAAGACTCCAGAACCTTTGCTTCAAACAAAGTAGTCAGAGTCTCATCAGTTTTATATTTTGAGCTTTTATAGGTTGGTATGTATCACTTCCAACAAAATGTAAGTTCCATGAGAGCATAAATTGTTGTCTGTTTTGTTCAGTGCTATTTTACCAACACATTAAACAGTATCGGGTGCATTAAATATATAAATACAGTTTTTATTGAACTAATAATCAGGGTTTTAGTTAAGAAAAGATTTTGCTATTTCTTAATATTAAGTGTTCTTAATAAAAGCACTTTTCAGAAAATGTGGATTACCACTTCTTGAAGCATTTGTCTTCATCATTCTCATCCACCAATTTTTACAGAGCCGTATATAGTCACTCTTGCTCAGTACAGCAAAATACATAAACAAAATTTATCTATCCTCTCAGTGTTTAGAATACCAACGTCCTTTGCTTTTAGTTTTATCTGTTTAAATTGCTAAAGAAAATCATCTCCTCCTGTAAGGTCTAAATTATTGTCTTCTTAAATGTGAGTTTTGATATTTCCTACCAACTTTTAGAGTTGAATAAAGTTGGTGATTTGTTTTCTGATATTTGTTTGAGTGCCTCTATAAAATAATTTCATCTGCTTCATGTGCCAAGGTGAGTAAGGCAGGCATTTTAACAAAGCTTCTATTTAATAAAATATGTATAGAACACCAATTTCACTTAATCTCCAATGCAATTTTATTACCTTCACAGAATGCTCCTAGAGCTTCCAAATATTGCTATCGAAGCCAAAATAATTTACAAGGTTGGCTCCTAAATCTTTTGGATACTTCTGTGTCACAGGAAGGAAAGGTGGTTGCAAGTCTGCTCAATTTTAATTACGCTGTTTGAGGTAATGGCAATATTTAATGGATACAAAGTATTTTCCCCTTTCCACTTAATAACAGATTTAGAATTTGAGTGATTAGTGAGTTTCTAATTTCTAAATACTCATGTTCCAGTTTTATTTTCTCTTAACATAAAATTTCTAAACATATAAAAATATTAAATAACATTGAATATGATACTATTTGCTGAAGCTTAAGTTGATGATCCCAGACTATCCTTCTAAAAACCAAGATGTGTAATGGCCTTGGTCAAATACTTAGTAAGATCAATCAAATCAATAAATGGGTACACAAAATTCACAATTCACAATGAGCCAATAACTTAAATTAATGAAATATGTCTGCATAAGTAATTAAAAACTAAAAAGAAAGGATTGTGATGAGATAGTGGCAGCAGTAGGAAAATTTGGTGTTGTCATTTCTCTCTTTGGATGCTCCTGTGTAAAAATGTGATTGAAAAGAGAGAGTAGAACTCCTGACCTCAGGTGATCTGCCTGCCCTGGCCTCCCAAAGTGCTGGGATTCTGACGTGGGCTACTGTATCCAGCCTATATTGTTGATTAATACTTGATAACCAAGTTGAAAACATCTACGACAAACCTAGGTGGAAAGAAATCACCACAAATCCCAAAATACAAACAAAAGGATACAAATCATCGCTAGATATAAGACAATAGTATCAATGACTTTGCAAAATGAAGCAGAAGACAAGGAGCTTGTAACAGGTCTGAGAGTTGGAGAACTGTCAAAATGTCATCAGCTACAGCAGTAGTAGATGGGAGAGGATACTGAGGCTCCAATGGGCAGGCTAGAGCAAGGAGGCCTTGAGAAGTTCTGATGGATAATCTGAGTCTGGACCTGAAAACTTCCTAACACTAATAAACTGACATATCTGCCTAAGATAAGACTTCTTCCAGTGAGAAACTACAAAGAATAAAGTTCAAACTAATCATTATTGGAATGACTATGGCAAAAAAATTAAAAGTAAAATCCAAATGAACGGGGCAAAGTAGTAGAGAAGGAAGATTTCAGAAAATACAAGGCCATGTATGAATTTATCACAGTGGATAGGAATCCTAGAATTGTTCTGTTGATTATGTAATTTGAACTGAAGCTAGTCCAAATGGTGATGTGCTGTACTTATACATGTTTTTGAAGACTTACTATGAAAAAATATTGAATTAATCATTTTATATTGATTTATATAGAATATTGTATTATTTTTATACTGATAATGTTTATTCCCTTTAATAATTTATATGAACTTTATATTAGATAATGAATAATTCTAATAATTCATCATATACAATTTTCCATGACATTAAAATGATAATATTGTAGATATATTAGGTAAAAGCATTTAAAATTAATTTACCTATATAGTTTTTCCTTTTTTCAATGTAGACACTCAAACTTTGTTATATACATATTTTATTCTAAAGCAATGTCCCATCAGAGACTTATTTTACTTAAAAGTGAGCAGCAGGAAAGGATGATAACTGAATCCAATGTAATATTATGAGAGAGAGAGAGAGAGAGAATGAGGAGTACATAACTCCTCTACAGAAAATAAATGTATGCTAGAAAAACACAAATGCTCACAAATTAGTTTAGAGCTGCTAAGATGCTTTTTCAAAACTAGTTGAAAAAAAGCTAATTTAAAAAATCTATGAAAGAACATAAATCACAATTTAAAATACTCAGAAATGAAGTAATTTGAGAATAAAATTTGAAAAGAAGTGAAAAGAACAAAGGAAAGGCTTAGAAATATAAGAAATTAAATCATTATGGAAAAGAAGACTAAATTAGCAGTAAGAAAAATACAAGCAAACAAAGAAAAAAATGAGAGATAGGCTGACAGTCCATAGAATAAAAGCAATACAAGAGATATCAATCAACGCAATGTATGGACAGCATTCGGGTCACAATACAAACATCACTTAAAAAACCATGGGGAATGTAAACACTGATGAAATATTTAACATTAAGGGGGGCTGATCACTATTGGGGTGATGATTAAAAGGAGAGTTCTTGTCATTTAGAGATACATATGGAAATATTCATAGATGAAATGTCATGATACCAAAAAGTTGCTTGGGAGAGTGAGTGGGAGTTTACAGGAAACCAGTTTGGCCATGAGCTGATCATTGTTGAAGCGAGTGATGGGTATATGGGTGTTTACTATACTTTTCTTACTCAAACGATGTCTGAAATTTTCCAAAATACAAGGTTAAAAGAATAAGAAATCTACTTCTATTATGGATTTTAAAACACTAAAAGAAAATAAAGGTGGCCCTATACCTTGCAAAATAAAGGAAAAAAAGTCAAAATAAGGGGCTCCTTTTCTGTAACATTAGGTACTAAAATGAGAATTGCAGGAGGCTTCACCAAAGTTGGTCAGTTTTTCCACTGATGGAACATTCCAAATCTTTATAAACCATCTGCAGAGCAAGGATTTGGATAGATTTTCCTTCCACTGTAATAATGAGATTTTTTTTTTGAGAAAGAATGTCAAAAAGAAGAGCTTTTATTTTGACCCTATGCATACACTAGAAACTAATTAATAAAACACTTAAAGTGATCTTCATCCCAATTACAAAATGCAGACACATGAAGTAATGTAAACAATGTCCGATTATTCTGATCATGTATTGCATATATATAACATAACCAAAATTATTACTCTGACAGCATCTTGGTTATATGGTTATGATATAATTTTTCCAACTACTTTTTAGTAACCAGATAACCAAAGATGAAATATTAGTAACAAAAAATTATCTTTTAATATTCAGCAATAAATACAGGAGGAAAGAGAAAACAGTATTTTAAAAGGGAGTATTTTATGAAAGATGCAAAGTGAATTTCAAAGTTCTTGCTTTTTCTAGTTCGCTCCCATTCTTTCAAATTTTCTTTTTTTCTACAAATCTATAAAGGTCATTTTATATAATTTCTAACATTGATGCTCTTGGTGTTATAAACTTTGGGTCAAATAGCATAGGTTGCTCCAATCTTTCTTTTCATTGCATCCCACCTCTATTCTAAAGGCAGACTTCTAGCCACCAAATAATTCAAACCAGATAAACAAGACTGGTAGAGGAAAGAATGTAATATTTCAGAGCACACTTGGTCAGATCATATGCCTTGTCCACCTCTCATGGATGTTATAATGTTATGTACAGTTAGTCTTATTTGAGCAATCTTGTGGGGTATGTAAATATGTATCTAAATTTTACTGGCAAGGAAATTATAATGTTCTCGCCATTTACTGGAAAAGACAAACCAAAGAGGAACTGATAAAATATTAAATGATAAAATATTTATATAAAATATTACATGATAAGTCTTGAATGAACAAAGTGCTATGGAGAAGCACAGCTGATTGCTAGCTTTTCAAGGATCAGGAAGACACCTGCGGTGAGGTGAAACATTCATGCGGGTTAAGGAGAAAGGACCTGAGGTCTCATAGCAGAAAGGGGAAATAACAGATCTAAGCAAAAAGAACACAATACTCTTCCCCAGTAAGGAAAAGAATGAGTGGAAATAAACGACAACAGTCAAGGGCAAAAGTCCAAGAAGAAACGTAGAAAGGAGTAAGGGGAAAAAAAGATAAAGAAAGCTCAAAAAAGATGGAGTCCCTTATGCTCATCTTACATGCATTTGGCCTGGTCTGAGTTTTTAATCAAAGGGAAAATAAAAAAAGTCATTTGCACCAGTCCCTGGCTTCCTTAACTGTGTTTAATCACCAAGTAATAAGTTTTTTTCATAACAAGTAATATCTCTCCATTCTTTCAAACATTATGGGAATTGTTAGAGTGTTACATGCTTGGGAACAAGACCAAAGTGCTGCTTCTTTAGTGCTTCTGCCACAGTGAACAATGCTTTCCTGTGTGCAGCTTTGTACATGCAGTCCAGACACCTTTCCCATTACCACTGCAAAGTTTAACGGCATCTATATGCATTTTTATTTTACAGGCTCTGAATAAGTTGAATGAGACAGACTGTGCCTCCTATCAGCTGACAGTTGTTTTTGCCAACCTCTTAGACTTCAGGGTATTCTATAAAATGTTGGAGAAATGATGCAGTAGTGGAAAGAATTATTTCAATATTAGAACAAGTGCAGTTTTCGCTGCCAACTCAACTCCCTTAATTAAAATGGAAAGCAACAACAGTTGGCTGAGAAGCCAGGTGAGAACACTTTAGAGAAGACTGAGCCCCATTCGAGCCTCATGTGGATCTGGCAAAGAGAACAGTTCTGCTAGGATCCACATGCGCAGCTCTGGCTCTCAGAAAGCCACACATGCTCTCAAGAACAGTCAATGGAAAAAGAGCAGAGTGACTGACACCATTTGCATTCCTATTCTCTCTTGAAAACACACTGGGTTTCACAGGCCTGCTTCTATAGTTTGGCGTTTGGAGTCTTGGATGTTGTAATTTTTAAGCACTGTCACTGAGGACCAATCACAGAAATCATCAAGTGAAATATGCATTTTTGCATAATGAGATAGTAATGAAGGAGAATCCGTATGTTTAATATTCTGGAGCTTTAAGGTACAATGGTGCTGTCAGTTTGTTTTCAACTTGGTTATCAAATATTAATCAACAATATAGGCTGGGTGCAGTAGCTCATGCCTGTAATCCCAGCACTTTGGGAGGCCGAGGCAGACGGATCACCTGAGGTCAGAAGTTCAAGACCAGTCTGGCCAGCATGGTGAAACCCTGTCTATACTAAAAATACAAAACTTGGCTGGGCATGGTGGCACATGTCTGTAATACCAGC
The DNA here is from genome assembly GCF_047675955.1 of Chlorocebus sabaeus. Classification (NCBI taxonomy): domain Eukaryota; kingdom Metazoa; phylum Chordata; class Mammalia; order Primates; family Cercopithecidae; genus Chlorocebus; species Chlorocebus sabaeus. The sequence continues at coordinate 42,293,937 of NC_132915.1, forward strand.
TACTCAAGAGGCTAAGGCAGGACAATCGCTTGAACCCGGGAGGCAGAGGTTGCAGTGAGCTGAGATCGTGCCACTGCACCCCAGCCTGGGCAACAGAGTGAGACTCCATCTCAAAAAAAACAAAAACAATATACTGATATTATGTTTGATTTCCCTTCTCTTCTCAGACAAGAAGGTAGTGGTCAAAACTGCAGCCCCTGACCAAGCACAGTGTCCCCAAGGCCTGGTCCAGGCAATGGAGGTGGCACTACCATCCACAAGTGTCAGCATATAGTGCTAAGTTGTGCATTCTCAGACTTGTCACTCTCCCAAGTGTGTGCTGATCAGAGTCAGGAAGACAGCCTGCATTCCAGTTAAGGGTGGGTGGTGGTAGTGGTTAGTGGGTGTGGGGATAGCAAGCCAAACAAAACAGAAAGTCAAGACAGCTAAGAAACATTTGAAGCTGACAGTGGTGAGTAGAATCTGGAGACAATTTGGGGATGAAGAACAAATGTCTGAGCGTATGCAGTTTCTATGGTTATGCTCTGGATGCACTGAGAGATTACGCCTGCAAACAGTAAAAAGTTTAGCTAACCATAATTTAAGCAAATATTCTCACATGACAAGAATTCTGGAAGTAGGCAGAATTCTGGTTTTGGTTTAGCTGCTCAGCCATGGCAAAGCTCCAGGTCAATGTCTCTCATGGCCCTCTTGACATTTTTCTCATGGTTGCAGATTACTGCAGAAGCAAGTCACGTCATCACATAGCCATGTTCAAACTCAAAGAACAGGATGATGCAGGACAAAAAAACTTATTATCAAGACAATCCCTCAAAAATCAGGAAGGAATAGAAATCTTCCCAGAAAAGTACAACTCATCTACCAGATCAGGATGTAGCATGGCCAACTTGACCTTATTTGCCTGGAAATTTACCAGTTTTAGCACTGGAAGTCCAAGGTGTGGTCAAAACAGAAAGATTGATCACTGTATTAGGGTCACACGGTTATCTTTAGTCCAGAGGCTTAGATCACTTTTCCTGAAATCAAGGGCTTTCTACTCAGTATCTTAATTAGTTTATCTTAACCACAAAGAAAAACATGTTTCTTTGATAGCCTAGGTTCTTTCAACCTTGACTGCACTTTAGAATAATCTGGGGGAGCTTTTGTAAAAATGCTAAGGCATGGGCCCCAATCACAGTAATTTTACCTTAATAAATATGAAATATTTCTTGAGTATCAGTACTTTTTAAAAGATACTCAAGTGATTCTAATGTACACCCAAGGATGAGAAACTACTAGAAAAGTCAAACCATAAGACCAACCATTGTACCAACGATTGAACCACTTGATAAAACATCCCTGGAGCACACAATATAATTTCACACAATTGGCAAGATAATAAATCCTTAAACGAATGTAGTACTTCATTTTTGAACTTTTTTATATTCATATCTTCATTGACATTCACGGGTTGGTGGTATTTCCATTTATAAATTAGAAAATGAAGCTTACTTTGTTTTTCCCTCCTTACCCACCCCACTCCTCCATTTGGTCTTTGGATTTCTCTATCATCATCACTAGTTCTCCTGGCTGAGGGTGAATGAAAAGTTGCCCATGAACATGAGAATATAGGGTGTTAGAGATGAAGATGTAAATTATGATATGAACAAACCCACAGAATCCTCTCCTTTTCCTAATCTTCTGGGCAGTAGAAATATGCCAATGCTTATAAATGGAGATACAGGAAATTACATGAGTCTGGATCTCACACAGAGAGCTCGATTATATGTGGCAAAAGTGTGCCCACAGGGTCCTTAAAGTAAGAGTAATTGACAGTGATTTATCCAGAAATTCAGAAGACGATGTAGCCAGAGACAGCATCCATATAGTAGTTTACCAAAAGGCTATAGCTAGAAAGGTCCCAAGGATCAGATCTGAGAAATATGACTAGACTACACATGGGAATATCAACTACAATTTGGGATGTAAAATGTGTGGTGGATCAGAGCAGTGGTTAACATGTGCCAGTTACTATGCTAAACACCTTAAATATGTTATTTCACTTAATTATCACAAGTAGTTTATGAAAATGGTAGTAGAAATGTCCCATATAACTGGGAAAATAGAAGTAGAGAAGTAGAGAGAGCTACTCAATGTCACATGACCAGTTTGTGGTGGAGCTAGGAGTCACATGCAGGCAGTTGACCCCATAATCCATAATTTTAACTACCATGAAATCCACTGATGTTCTCAGTATTCAGAACACCAGAAACACTAGGGTATTGATAATCTAGTTCTATAAGGGATTAATTATGTGGCCATTCAGTCAGCCTGAAGAAGCCAGGTATTATCAAGTGGTCAGCACTAGTTTTTGCATTTGTTAAAGTAAATGAGAAACAACTGAAAACTAGTCTGTGTCTTCATGAGATGTTGGAAAGTAAACATTATATGTAATAGCCAACTAAAGTCACTTTTAAGTAATAAATTCCTATCACTTCCTGATGGTCTTAGACACTATTATTCAGTGTCACATCAATAGAGATGTCCAGTTCTTCCATCCACAGAGAGGAGGATTTCTGCTGTACCACTGAGCTGTAACACTGGTAAGGGTAAAGGAAGATGGAGGCATCATCGGGAGGATCAAAGGGCAACTACCTTGATTTAGAGGAGAAAATGAAGATGGGAGAAATGACTCTGTTCAATGTGCTAAAATCAGGCTCTCTCTTAGGCTCTAGAGAAAAACATTTAAAGGGAGCTCAAAGATTTTACATAGACTAGTTTGGTTTTCCAAAATAGACATGCAATGTAATATTTGGAACGGAAAATTCAACAGGTATTTTTTTTTTTTAATTTTGCCTTTGGTTTGGAGAAAGATGTGCCACTAGTCATATTCTAAGTTACTGTTACAATGAGAAGATGTAAGGATGATTGCTTTAAGGGTGCCTTTTCAGCTAAGGGTGTTATACACACATTTTTGACCAAACAAGCTCTGATTTCTTATTCTGACTCTATTAGCTTGCTTAAGACCATTGGGCAAGCCACTTAACTATTTTGTTCTTCAGTTTTCTCATTGCAAAATAAATGTATCAGATATGACCCTCAATTCTCTCACACTCTATAAACTGTATGTGATATATCTTCCTACTCAGTAAGAATCTTGACAGTATATATAGTTTTAAGTGCTAGACAACTAACCATTGGACAAAAACAAATAATAGTGTAGAATTTAGAAACTGATCTAAGTGAAAGACGACACAATCGCGAATCCAGCACAACTCTTCTCAACACACAGACACACACACACACTCTCCTGATGAATAAAGATCTCCAAATAATATATCAGAAAATGTATTACTTCTCTACATTTTTTTCACTTATTACTCTAAAAAAATTACGTGGAAAGTGAAATTTCATAATAAATTGGGGTTTAAAATTTAGACCAACATCATTAGGGTAAAATGTGAGCACAGTGTATATTCCGAGTCTAATCCAGTAGTGACTCTCAGATGTGTGAAAAAGAAAAACTTCAGCTGAATTAAATTTAAAGGAGTTAAATTGTGCAATGAAGGATTCGCGATTCGGGCGGCCCCCGGAATCACAGCAGATTCAGGAAGACTCCAGGGATGTCTCCTATTCAGAAAAAATTTACAGGCAAAAAAAGGGAAGTGACGTACAGAAATTGGAAGTGAGGTACCGAAACAGCTGGAATTTGCCTTATTTGAACAGTGTGAACACTCAGCAGTGTATGACTGCTGGAAATATGGCTGCTGGAATTGGTCAAGACTCAGCTACTGTCACAGGTGTATACTTCTAAGTTAGGTTTTCACTCTTGTCTACCACTTAAGCTAGGTGACAGTCCATCCACAAGTACTCAAATCTAGAAGCATGGCGTCCTCAGGCCATTTTTAGTTCGCTTTAACAAATGTGTGCCTTGCAAACCAAAAATAAAATTCTAAGGGCCCCCCCAACCATCTGAGTGGACTTTCTCCTCAGCCAGGGTTCTTTTAAAATTTAACCTGAGAGACCGGAGTAGGCCATGATGGGAAGCAGGGGTTGGACATACCTCATTGTACCCCTCCAACACCAACGCAGACTTTTAAGTCTGATGAGAAGCATTTACAATCTATTCTCTCTGAAGCCTGCTACCTGGAGGCTTCATCTGCATGATTAAACTTTAGTATCCACAACCTCTTATCGCAACCCAGACATTTTTCTTTCTATTGATCCCAGGTCTTTAGATAAACTCAGCCTTCAACCCAAATATTTGAAATCTACCTATACCTAAAAGCCTCCGCTTCAGGTTATCTTGCCTTTTCGGACCAAACCAACATAGTTCTTAAACGTATTTGATTGAAGCCTCACGACTCCCTAAAATGTATAAAACCAAGCTGCACCCTGACCACTTTGGGCACATGTTCTCGGGATCTCCTGAGGGCTGTGTCATGAGCCATGGTCACTCGTATTTGGCTCAGAATAAATCTCATCAAATATTTTACAGAACTTTTCTCTTTTTACCAACAGGTCATATGAATATGCAATTGATTGATTTCTGAAAAAGATTTCCGTCTTTACGTTTGCTGCTTCAGTGTGAAGTATAGTCTTGGCAATCTTCCTGATAATTCTGGGTCTCGTTATGGGCATGTACTTAGCCCACTGAAGGGAGCCAAAGCAGCCCAGGTCCTGAATGAGTCCTCATTCTCATCCATGTCCATATAACCAGGGTATAGAACCAAGTGGTGCAGCTGCTGCTTAGGACTGAGCCCGGGCTAAAGGAGAGGACTCTTCTCTTTGAGGCCATTCACCTACTGCAACGTCCAATAGTATAGCTGCCAGCCACACAGAGCTCTTTAAATTTCAATTCTAATTATTTTAAAAAATTTAAACATACATTTAAAATTCAGCTAGTCAGTCACACATTTTGTATGACTAGTGGCTATCTTATTGGACAACACAGATACGGAATGTTTCTATCATTGCACAAAGTTCTACTGGCAGTAATTTCCATTAGTACTAGATGCCAGGGTGGAAATTATCCTGTTATTTTTCTGGGTTTGAAAGGATAGATTTGGGTTTTATTAAGGAGGTCAAGCGGCATTTCAGGAACGGTGGCAGCTGCCTCCTCACCAGATCCTACCCCAAAGCTCAGATCTCTGCATTCTGTTGGAGGCCCAGGAAGATGTATTACTTCTCTACATTTTTTTCACTTATTACTCTAAAAAAATTACGTGGAAAGTGAAATTTCATAATAAATTGGGGTTTAAAATTTAGACCAACATCATTAGGGTAAAATGTGAGCACAGTGTATATTCCGAGTCTAATCCAGTAGTGACTCTCAGATGTGTGAAAAAGAAAAATTACCATGCAAATGTTGTTGTTTGGCCATGCTTCAGTGTGAGTTTCTAAGGGCAATAAGAGGATAGGCTAGTTTTCCTCTGAAAATATTGCTGCTCTACCAATTCACTCTTTGCTAGATAAGACATTTGTGGCAGAATAATTTACCAAGGAGTTTTTGCTCTGCCTACCTCTTACCAGAGGAAACAAAAAGAAAGATGAAAAAATAACTTTGCCCTCACCTTTCCAAATAGTTCCGAGCTTCTGGTATTTCTCTCAGGAGTTAACAGCTTTTGTGCAACCTGGCCCAGCAAGGAGGCTGCTAGATACCTGTTGTCCATCATCATCAATGCTCCTTAATCAAAGGGAATTCAGCTGTGCACTCCCCAGGTGGAGGGTAGAGGAACTGGGTTGAAAGAGGGCGGGCAGGGGGTGTCGCACAAATGTAGCAGTGACTCCTGACATTTAAGAAAAGGGAAGGAATGTGGTGATGGGCTCCATAATGTGCTGGGACCTTTGTGGAAGTCCCAGTGTGTCCAGAATTTATTCCTTCCAGCGGGTTCTCGGTCTCACTGACTTCAAGAATGAAGCTGCTGCCCCTTGTAGTGAGTGTTACAGTTCTTAAAGATGGTGTGTCTGGAGCTTGTTCCTTCAGCTGTTCGTTCAGATGTGTTAGGAGTTTCTTGCTTCCAGTGGGTTTGTGGTCTTGCTGACCTCAGGAGTGAAGCCAAAGACCTTCGCAGTGAGTGTTACAGCTCATAAAGGTAATGCAGACCCAGAGTTATCAGCAACAAGATTTATTGTGAAGAGCAAAATCACAAACCTTCCACAGCTTGGAAAAACACCCAACAGCTTGCCACTGCTGCCTCTGGTGGCCAGCTTTTATTGCCTTATTTGGCCCTGCCCACATCCTGCTGATTGGTCCATTTTACAGAGCACTGATTGGTCCATTTTACAGAGTGGTGATTGGTCTATTTTTACAGAGTGCTGATTGGTGTGTTTACAAACCTTTAGCTAGACACAGAGTACTGATTGGTGTGCTTACAATCCCCTAGCTAGACAGAAGAGTTCTCCAAATCCCCACTCCACCCAGGAAGTCCCGCCGGCTTCACCTCTCACCAATAAGGCTGTAGGACTTATGATAGAGGGTGCTGCTGTGCTTTCAGAGGTGGGGAGCTGCTAAACATCCAGCATCATAGTCTTGGGAGTTGCAGCAAAAGATGCCATGGCCCACATTGGCAGAGGCTGTGTCACCAACTGCCTTTGAATGGACCATCTTCTCGTATATATAGTGTGTATCCTACTGGCAAACTTGGAGGTTCAAAGTCCGGAGGCTGTTTCCTAAGGTTTTGTTGCTGTTGTTGTTTGTTTATTTCTTTTTCCGTTTGAGAATGTACATCACACTAACAAGGGAAAAGAGCCCTTAGCAGTAAATGATATTCGGTATCTTCCCTTAAAAATGGGGAGATTAGACACAGATTTAACTTATAAAAATTAAACATCATCGGCCAGGCACGCTGGCTCACGCCTTGGGAGGCTGAGGTGAGTGGATCACCTAAGGTGTTCAAGAGTTCGAGACTAGCCTGACCAACATGGCAAAACGCCATCTCTACTAAAAATACAAAATTAACCCGGTGTGGTGGTGCATGCCTGTAATCCCAGCTACTTGGGAGGCTGAGGCAAGAGAATCATTTGAACCCGGGAGGCGGAGGTTGTGGTGAGCTGAGATTGTGCCATTGCACTGTAGCCTGGGCAAAAGAAGTGAAATTCTATCTCAAAAAAAATAATAATTAAATATAATCTTACTTGCATCTCAGATTTGTGAATCAAATTTATTTTTTACACAGATTAGTCCATGTATCTGCAAACGTTTTAACTATTTATTATAGGTAAGTAGTTATTTTTAGAAGGGAAACTGAGGCACGGGGAAATACACACACACACACACACACTTAGTACACTAGCTCAGAGGTAGGTATGATATAAGACCTGTGTGTAGTGCAAGGAATCATTTGAGTGCAAGTAACAAAAAAATATAATCTAACTGGTTTATACCAAAAGGAAATAATTGACTGATGTAACTGAAAGTTCTGGAAATAGGGCTGGTTTCTGGTAGTGGGGCTCATATTATCAGAATTCAGTCCCTCTCTACTTCTAGACTCTCTGTCTTCTGTTCTGACTTTATTCTCGGATTTTGTGCAGGGGCAGGATGGCTGCCAGCAAGTTCAGGGCCATCATTTCCCAGGTTTGACTGCAGCTGAAAATGTGATTCCCCTCTCAGGACCCTCCCCACCAGTCTCACTGTGCCTTGTTGGCACCGGTTGGGTCCCAGAACCAATCACTCTGGCAAAGGCAATAGAATGCTCCTTTTGGCCAGGCCTGAGTCACCCAGACACCCTTGGGTTTCGGGTGTGGGAGAAGACACCGGCACCTGCACAGGGACTGAGGCTGAAAAGGAAAATAGAAACACTCTTCCAGAAGGGTGAACAAATGCCAACAGTCCAAATCAAAGTGAAAACAAAGAAGATGCTCATTTCAGCCTTCTCTCATAGCCTATGTCTCGCCTTCTAGCCTAGAGCCACCTGATTGGCCCTTGAGGCTCTGAAATTTAAATTGAAGGATAAGTATAAATTGTGTGAAGGAAGGCCCTTTACAGTAAACTGAATAATGCCCGCCACCCCAAATATCCAGGCCCTAATCCCTGGAGCCTGTGATTATTTCCTTACACGGAAAAAAAAAAAAAGCACTTTGCTGCTATGATTCACGTAAGGATCTTGGGATGGGAGATTATCCTGAGTTGTTACTCTAAATGCAATCTCATGTCCTTGTAAAAGGGACTTAAATCCATAAGACTTTCAGGTGAGGGGGATCCAATTCTAAATCCTCCCTAAATCTGCCATTTTCTCCTCACTTACCTTCTATCAGAAGTTGATTCTGTCCCTGAATTGTCAAGCTCCTTAGAGGAAACATTCAACAGATCAAGAAGATAAGATGGTTATGAAAAATTTAGTCTCTGCCCTGGATCATCCTCAATCTGCCCCCTCACCTATGGGAGAGGAAGAACAGAAATCCCTGGAATGGGCCCTCTCTGAAAGTGTCCATATTTGGACACTCTCTCTCTCAGACTGGGGAGAGTGAACAGACTTTTCAGGTCACATCACTGTTGACAAAACACAGCACAGTGGGACAATGCCCAGGAGCAATAAAGGCAGTTCAGAGCTGCCTACGAGTCAAGCAGGAAATGAGTCCAGGAATGACAGTGAGAGTTATGCCCCCAGGAGACACTGGCAGTAGAGTAGCAATGTTCCCAGAGGATAAGGATGTGAGAGATGAAATTAAGAATTCACTCAAGGGTCAAAGGGTCAAGGGAGATAGTCAAGACTGAGTAGTTCCCAGCTCTGCAATCACGATGAAGAGACATCCTGAGAACTAGGGAATCAGGAAACTCCCAAAACCGAAATGGAAATCTGAAATGGTCTAGTGGTTCAAGAGTTCAAAGAAGCTCCCTTTCACCAAGAACATTGGTTACAGAAGATCCAGGGAAACTCTTGCTTACAGGACATCTTGCTGGGGAGTTCAAGCTGCCATTGGATTCACTGCACAGCCAGCCACTGGGTGGTACTTTTGAAGAGCTCTTTGCTTCGGATAGCTTTGCTCCCAGTGTCTTTGAGTCCCATTTTCAGGCTGTGCTCACAGGGGACTTGACAGTTTCTCAGGTGTCATATGCCCACAGGGTGAACTGCAGAAACATAAATGTACATCCTGGATTCCTACATTTCAGGCCCCAGGGAAGAACAAAGACAACAATTTAGACCGAAGTGAAGAAAAGCCCCTAAGAGACCCAAATCAGAATAACATCAAGGAACAGATGCAGGATCGAGGCCCTCGTCCACCAGACACCTGTCACAGAAGGAACAGGCTCCTTTGAAAAGGAAATTCTGAGAAGGAATAAGGCAGGCAGTTCAGTGATTTTGTTGCAGAAATAAAATCAAAGTCCAGGAAGCTTTTCTGTACAAAGCAAGCTCAGATGAAAGCAGAGCTCTCTTGATGCAGGAGCACATGGCAATCAAGAGGTCTTATGGAAAAGAAACTAAGATGAGATGTAGACTTCATGTGTGGGAGAAAAGTCAGTGCAAGGAGGACTTTGCAGGCCCAGGCAGAGCCTGTAATTGGACATTCCTGTAATTAGAGGGGACCCTCCCCAACCTGAGCAAAGCCAGGGCATAGGTTTGCCCCTTTGCTCTAGAGAGAGACACTGTCTCTATCTTCCAAGACTGTTCGCTATACAGACATCCTTGAAAAGACAATCAGAACAAAGGCAGTCCCTGTCTCTGCATGTAAGACAGGCAGAAACATGAGACACCTGTTGAAAGCTGTCCCCAACAATAGTAACAGGGAGGAATAAATCTTTATCTTATTTTTCTTTTAACTTATTTCTATCCCATGATACATCACATTTTTTTAATCTGAACAGTAGAATTAGAAGCACTTCTAAGGGTTTGGGGCTGATTTAATTATACAGATTTATTAATGGACCTCAAATTTTCTCTTTCAATGAATATTCTTTTGATTATTATTGATAATGAACACTTCTAATGGATTTAAGAATTATATTTCACCTTGCTCCTGTCCTTGATCATTTATCTGTTACACTCTGGGGCTAAAATTGTGCTACTTGGTCTTAGAGCTACAATTTTAACCCTCAAAGTGAGGTTCTAGTGCTGTTCAAAGCTGCTCAGCCTGAGTCTGAGTAATCTTGCAGAAGGGCTCTGCTCTGCCTAGTAATTCCCAATTCTTTCACTTATCTGAAATTCAAAGGTTCACCTTTCTTTGTCTAATTTTGAGCAAGAAAAAACTGGTTATAAAAAGTCACATAAATCCAAATGCCAATAAAGATAGAATAACTCCACATTTTTTACAAAGATAGCTAGGGATCAAAGGAAGGAAAATTTTTCTGTGATTTAAAAAGCTTATATAGACTGACCAAGAATATGCAGTGAAATTTCTGAAAAGATAGGTAAGCTTACTAAGTAGACCTTTCCCTCACAGTAACACAGCTAAGTTTATATTTTACAAATAAGTGTATCATATGGAAAATATTCATGGTGGTTATGAATTTATGTCATTTAGTTCTGGTGTTGGAGTATGATTTAGATACGAAAATTTTCCTTTCCTTTATTTACATGGTTCAAAAACAAAAACAACATAATAAAAAAAAAAGACTTCCTCCAATCCTGTCTCTATTCACTCTACAAATATTTGTATTAGTTTCTTGTGCATCTTTCCCAAGCAAATCAAACATACATTTGATTCATCTTCCTTCCTTACATAAAAATCATAGACATTGTTCTGTCCTTGCTTTTTTCACTTAAAATTATATTTTGAGATTGTTCCATATCAGAATATAGTACTTTCTCATTATTTATTACACTTTGTATAATAATTAATTATTTAACCTAAACCCTTTTAATGGTCATTTGTGTCATTTCCCATTTTATTCTGTTTTGAATAGTATTGTAACAAATAATCTGTTAAATTTGTCCTTTCATATAGGTGCAACATAAATTCTCAGATGGGATGGCTGGGTTAAAGGATATAAAGCTTGTAATTTGAAAAAATTTACCAAATTGCAATATATAGAACTTGTAACACTTTGCACAACCCCAGCAGTGTCTGAGAAATCTGCTCAATTGGCCTAAATTTCAAAGTGTATTCAACAAAGCTAGTAGAAATGTTCTCAAATATTGTTATTCACCACGTTCACCAAATGTTTTAAAGACAGAGCCATCTACATTTATATAGAACTGTGACAATGATTTAAAGTGCCAGAATGTATTAGTGAGCAATTTATAGCCTTGAAAACATCGAGTTGTGCATTTCTGAAAAGTTGAATAGAGAATATTTACACACTATAGGAAATCATCAGAGATCTACTAAACTATTAACAAAGATTTTATCACCATCGCTATAGATAATAATCTTCTATGTGTCAATAACCGAAATTACAGGTTATTTTCTTAAATTTACATCAATTGTTGAGAAGAAAACGTTCAACATATTTATATACCTAACTAGAAACCGTTCAAAAAATACCAGTCATAAACCCAAAAGAAGATATGTTCCTATTTAAAGTAGGTTCCTATTTATTTAGAAGAGTGTAGTAGTTAAGACAACAGGGTTTACATTTAAACCATCCTGAATTTGAATCCCAGTGCTGTTATATAATATGGTCAATTTGTTTACAACGTCGCCTTTCTTCTCCATCCTTGCCATGCTCTAGTGTGGGCAGAGAATATTTCCCTGATGGATTGACTTTGGGCTTGACCTGTGACTCGCTATGACTCCGGAATGTAAGTGGAAGTGACAATCGCCAGTTCCCATCATGTAATTCTCCTCTTCCTTTGAGCTTCTTCCTTTCTCCAGAACAGCAACATTCCTCAGTGAATGTTTCTTCAGTCTTTTTCCCCAGAAGGAAAAGACACAGAGAAGACTTGAATCCAACTAGCAACCTAGAGCCAAGCCCAGCTGAACCCAGAGAAGAAGCACAACTTACCAGAGAAGTCCAGCCAAGCCAGTAATATAAAAGTTTCTCTGCAGATTTGTTAGCAAGAAATAAGTAATGTGGCAACTTCTGAAATTTTCAGGTTGCTTTTCCTGCATCTACTGTGTATCTTTAGAAAAGATCCTCAAACTCTTTACACTACAATTTTCTTATCTATAAGATGAAAATCATAATGGGAACACATAACCTATAGAGTTGTTAGGATTAAAAACAATAATGCAAGTGCTTAGCGTGGAATCTTCCATGTCATAAATGACCAAAAAATGATAAACAGTAACAATCCCTGGTTAGATCACAAGCTCAATGAGAACAAAGGCTTTGTCCTGTTCACTCTGCACAGTTCCTGGCACAAGGTGGTGCTTCATTAACACTTGAATGAGTAAGTGAATATATTGGTGAAGTGCACTTGCTCTGTTTCAAATGATCACTTTGTTTTCAAATGTGTGGACATACTTTCAGTCATGGATTAATTTGGATGAAACTTTGTAAAATTGGGAAATAGGATGACTAGCAAACAGTGTGTGCTCTAAGAACAGCATTGATAAAGCTACTCATGAACTGCATGGCATGTTGGAAAGAGCACACATTTTGTAGTCTTTTATTTTATTTTATTTTATTTTATTTTATATTATTTTTGAGACAGGGTCTCTCTCTGTTGCCCAGGCTGGAGTGCAGTGGTGCGATCTCAGTTCACCGTAGCCTCTACCTCCTGGGCTCAAGGGATTTTCCCATCTCTGCCTCCAAAGCAGGTGAGACTACAGACATGTGTCACCATGCCAGGCTAATTTGTTTATTTTTTTTGTTTTTCTGTACAGTCAGGGTTTCACCACATTGCCCAGGCTGGTAAATTGTGTAGTCTTAAACCTTGTGTTGAACCAGAGCTTGCCACTTACGACTCATGTTAGATTAATTACTGGGAATTATAGTTGCCATATTTTAAAAGAAGGATGATAGTTGCCCTATAGGGTTATTAAAAGAGTCAAAAAGAAATAGTGTATACAAGTTTCTGGGTCCTATTAATGGTGTAAAACATCTTAGGTTTCCTTTTCTTGAAATATACTTGTGACAGAGAAAGTAATGGGAATACTTTGGAAGACAGCAATATAGATGTTATATTATTCCTTAAATCTTAATTCTCAAGGACTTAGGTATGCATACACCACTTTAGCATCCCCCTAATCCACTTAAGTGAAATGAGGTACTTATTTAAAATTCACTTTAATGTTGCCTCTTAAACTGTATTTAGCGGTTTTTTACATAATATACTTAAACTAAAAATGCACTTTTAATTACAGGGAAGTTCTAAGGAAAATAGTAATTGCAAGGAAAATATTTAATTTAGACCCTGCATGTTCAAAACTCCCCAGAGAACAAAATATGGCTAAATATTTTTATTTTATATATATATATATATAAACCAATTTGTATGAGCTCTTCTGTGAAAAAAGATAATTGCTTCTTCTGAATTTGCTTCGTTGGGATGTCGTTGGCCTACACTGAGCAGCCCTATCAGAAACAGACCAGTGAGACTCATAGCTGTGCTTGTTGAAAAGAAATTACTGAGACATTGTTCAAGTATATTGTAGGGTATCCTCCTGATAGTGAACCCTCGGGAGAAATTCCTTTCTGGTCTTGGCAAGAACACGTGTGCTCTTGCATACTCAGTTTGCTTTTAAACTACAAAAACTGGAAATTGGGTAACTGACCAGGTTTTCCTCATTACATTAACTGCTAGAAACTTAAAGTCCAGTTTGTGGCCTACCTGAAAAAAGCAGTTATACCATCAACACTCAATGGTAAATGCAAAGGACTCTGGTATTTATTTTTATAATAGTGTTAGGCCTTGGTCATATACTTCTCTCCTTAAACTTTTCTTTTTTCCCTTCTTTTAAACCACATAGAGGGAACTTTTTTCTCATGTTTATCTGTTTACAAAATTTGGATTATACTATCTAAACCTGTTAGCCTGAAATTTTTTCTCACTGCAATTTATTTTAGACATGTATTTTCAAGTCAATACCTAAAGATCTAACATACTGTTTTTAGAAATTTCTAAACAGGTATTCTATTATTATTATAATGCATTATAATTTGTTTAGTCATTTCTCCACTGACTGGCATTGACTAGAGTCCCAGTTTGACTACATCATTATACAATACATATCCTGTTCATAGATAGTTACATCCTCATATAACTTTATTCCAGAGACCTTATTCTCCAAAATCTTACCTACTGCTAATTTAGGTCATTTGATTACTTTTTATCTTTTTTAGTTACTTAATATATTTTTCACAACAAGCTAAAGCATAATACAACTGATTACTTATATTAAAGCTTACTATGTATGCCATTAAACCTTTCAGTCTTATCCTTTCTGATTTCTTCAAAATTTAGAGTAATCAACCCTCCACAGACTTGATATTCAATGCATTTTCTCATTTTAACATGATTGATTTTTAAATGTTTATCTTTTTTACTTCTATGTTATTCTGGGACAGAAATTAAATTTAAATTATATTTATCAATTTATCAGTTTCCCCAAAGTATTTAATAAACCACGCCTTCTTGTCTATTACCATTGCCAATACTTTAGTTAGATAACATTCACTTAAGAGAGCCAGACCCTGTAAATAGCTGTCTTAACCAAATCCATTCAATCCATCCTCTTTCTATGTATCTTATTTGACTTTCATTCAAATTCATTCATTTATTAATGTCTACATTTAGAACTTACATTGACTATTCCATATATATTCAGTTTCTATTTTGTGAAGACATTGGCGAGGTGCAAGAGATATATTAGGGAACATATAGATATGGTCCCGGCCCATATAGATCTTAAAGTTGTTTAGGAAAGACAGACATTAATTAAGTGCATATACAAGTATAAAATTATAACTAAAATATAAATAAAATTTACTTGTGATCTGTTTTTCCCACATAACCTCTTGGAAATACATGTTTTTTCAATTATTTGAGAATTTAGTAATTATAGGTTTGGTTGAAGAAAGGGCTATTTGAAATGAAAAAAACATTGAGAAATGAATAGTGATGTAAGTAGCAACAGCATTCCCAGCTCCGTCTATGTGCCAGGCAATGTTTTTAGTGCTGTACATGTATTGATACATTTATTCCTCTCAAGAATCACTCTTCAGAAAAAAAGGCTATAGTCCACAGTACTGAATACAGCTTGAGGGCAACTGAAATGATAAATAAAAAATGTCCTATGGAATTATGAAGCAAACAATGAGGACGCAATTTTAACACAAAACACTTCAGCTGTGTATTGGAGCAGAAGCTAGGTGAGAGACTCCATAATTGCTTCTAGGTCTTGGCATTTGTTTGATAGGAAAGGTCTCAAGAGAAGGTCTACTAAATAGATGACATTGCCAAGTCATGCTCATAATAGAAACCGATTATGAAACTAAACGACATATTTGGCCCTTACTGCTAAAAATCCTTGATTTTACTATAGAAGTAATACTCTTGGTAGTAAAATGATAGTTAAGGCCGGGCACACTGGCTCACACCTGTAACTCCAGTACTTTGGGAGGCCAAGGCAGGTAGATCACCTGAGGTCAGGAGTTTGAGACCAGCCTGGCCAACATGGTGAAAACCCGTATCCACTAGAAATACAAAAATTAGCTGGGCATGGTGGTGCATGCCTGTAATTCCAGCTACTCAGGAGGCTGGGGCAGGAGAACCACTTGAGACTGGGAGGCGGAGGTTGCAGTGAGCCGAGATTGCACCAGGGCACTCCAGCCTGAATGACAGAGTGAGACTCTGTCTCAAAAAATAAAATAACATAAAATAAAGTGATATTAGAATGAAATTAGTATAATAGAGAAAAGGATAGATAAAATGGCAATGTCATTAATAAAAATATATGTGATACTACAATAATTATATTTGATTGATAAATGCAGGTACTAGCTACATACCTTATAAAAATAAGAATTTGTCTTTTATTTGTCATAGTATGAAAGACAGAGACCTGTATAGTTATCACATAAACAGAATAGTTCTATTCAAAGAATAAATGGTAAAGATTCTATAATCTTTTAGGACAAGATTTTATCTGAGAAATAGTGATAATTCTGTTCTCAGGATTCTTGAGAAATCCTGTGTCTCACAGTAAATTTTTGTCAAACTGAATTTGACTTTAGTTACCAAATGCAACAAACCACTACAGTACATTTGTTGTTCTGTCTGACTTCCAGGGCCTTTGAGTCACATAATTGACCAGTACAAGAAAATAACAATTCTAAATTTATTTTATTATCACTGAGTAAACTATATTATGTTGATTAATAAGTTAATGAAAGATTCTAATTATTGTCTTGTTTCTCTGCTCCATATTAAGAGTTTAAGTGATCAATGCAATAAACCTTGAATAAGTCATAATTGACAAAAAATTTGCGCTATTTTTCAAAAAATACCTAAATTATAATTTCATGAAGGAATTCTAATAGTAATTTATTTCAGTTCCCTCTTCAGTGAAAAATGAGGTTGTAAACTCAAAACTGAGTGAGATTTATGAATAGCTCAATGGTGCTTGAAGATAAAACTAGTTCACTAATTTTCCAGGAGTTCTAAGTTGACAGAATTACAGCACTCTTTTCATATTGCCTAACTTTGATGTTGTCCTTTATTTATTTTCTTTTTTCTTGATGTGATTATTTATTGTCCAGATGTTTGAAGCTATTACTAACATTAGATTTACAGTTCCAGCAGATGGTTGAAAAGAAAAAGATGGATTCAACACTCCTATAATTGCTGTCTTACAGTTCTTTTTAAAACTGTCTAACAGAGGCTACTCTATCAATGCCTACCTATTATCTATCTAAAAGTATCTATAACCACAGTGAATTCATTATTTGCAACTTCTGGCGCTTAAGACCATTTTGAAGGTCAATCTGATGTCTCTTTCAAGCCCTATTTCTCTTTGCTCCCATGTTTGTGTGCTGCTCTGCAGTTAAGTGAACAACTCATTATTCCCTGGCCTCATTTCACACTTTCCTCCTTACATGGCTTTTGTTCATTCAGCCAATATTCATTTATTAAGTACCAAGAATTATGCTAGCCGCTTTAGCTGCAGTATGAAGCAAGATATTCATAATTACTGTCCTTTATCTTAGTGAATCTTTCAAATAAGAAAGCAGATAATATACAACATAATGTGATTTTTCCCCTCTTCCAAAATGCTTTCCTTTGCTCCATTTTAACAGCAAAGATATTAAGCATTTTTCAAAATCAACTTATATTGAAACTTACCACATAAAGTTTTGCTATATAATTTCTTCTGTTACCGCTTGTTATTGGAATCACTAAATTATTATCTGAGGACATTCAGTATCAATTTTGTATCCTTAGTGGTGCCCCAGGGGGAAGTTTTGCAGTTTGTAATAGTTTAAATATTTGTATGACATTTTAAAATATGAAGTAATAGGCCAGGTGCAGTGGCTCACGCCTGTAATCCCAGCACTTTGGGAGGCTGAGGTGGGTGGATCATCTGAGGTCAGGAGTTTGAGACCAGCCTGGCCAACATGGCGAAACCTCGTCTCTACTAAAAATACAAAAATTAGCTGGGCGTGGTGGCAGGTGCTGTAATCCCAGTCACTCGGAGGCTGAGGCAGAAGAATTGCTTGAACCCAGGAGATGGAGTTTGCAGTGAGCTGAAATTGTGCCATTGTACTCCAGCCTGGGTGACAGAGTGAAACTCCATCTCAAAAAGGAAAGAAAATGATGTAATAGGCACATATTTCAGTAATCTTTCCCTTAGAAATGTTGGTATGCTTGCATTTTAATGCAATTGTGATTCCATTTTAGGGAAAAGCATCACATCTTAAAAATTTTAAGTCAAGGTTTAAAGTAGCATTATAGGCAAATTTAATAATTTACTTCTCTGTAAAATTTGTACCAACCCAGAGTGTTTATTTCAGTTGTACTGTTCTTCCAATTGCAAAAGTATTTACTGTAGTCTTTATGTTTTAGTATTGCCTTTTCTCCATTTAAAGTATTTGTGCTGCTGCTGACTTCTAAGGTAATCAATCCTTAGTACAGGCTGCAATGTATCTTACATCTTAAAATATTTTGTCTTTCCTAGAGTCTAATACAAGTCACTGTTTAAGAACATTTGTTGAGCTTCAATTCTGCTTTAGTCTACCTTCATGAAGAAAATGAACATTCTGCATTATGTCCTGATTAGGCACTTTAATTTTAACAAATTGATATCATCTCTGTTCTTCTCACAAATGAGTGTTAAACTGGACATCTGCTTGTAGATGGTGCTACAGAATTTCTTTACTTCAGTTTCTTGACAAAGAGAATAACCTTGAATAATCAATAACTCAAGAATGAAAAAGGTTATTCATGGAAACTTTTCTGAAAAATGGAATAATCTACTCTCAACTTTTATCCTTAAATAAGACAAAGAAATCTAGAATTTTCTATATTTAAGCTATGCTTTATCATTGACCTCATTTAATAATATAAAAACAGTCTTATGAAAATTGCCTTTTAACATACTTTATGGATACCATTGAAGGTTGATGCTATTCTATGGTTTCTCTTTTATGACAGTTGGCAGAAATATCCCATCTGTCCCTAAATCTGTTATTTTTATTTATTTTTTTGATGGAGTCTTGCTCTGTCGCCCAGGCTGGAGTGCAGTGGCGTGATCTCGGCTCACTACAAGCTCTGCCTCCCGGATTCACACCATTCTCCTGCCTCAACCTCCTGCGTACCTGGTGCCCGCCACCACACCTGGCTATTTTGTTTTTTGTATTTTTAGTAAAGATGGGGTTTCATCGTGTTAGCCAGGATGGTCTCAATCTCCTGATCTCGTGGTCCGCCCACCTCGGCCTCCCAAAGTGCTGGGATTACAGGAGTGAGCCACCTCGCCAGGACAAATGAGTGTTACTTCTAAACAGCAACTTTTATCTTATCTTACATTGGCAGTAAAGTCCGATGATCGAGGTTGGGTGCCTTGATCCACATCTTCTGACCACCACTTATATGTCAATGACTTTGTTTTCTCTTTTAGAAATCAGTGAAAAAGTAGTTTCTACCTCCCGGGATTAGAAAGGAGTAAACTATATCAAGCCTAAAAAGCATCTGCAAAAATCCCTGGCACAAAGTGCGCTTTCCCTGTTAGCTATGATTCTTTGGAAAATGATGTCTTTTGAAACTTTTTTTTTTTTCTGGCTTCTAAAAAGAGTAAAGTCAAATGTGTTGCCTTTCTGACACTTTGGGAATGGATACAAAATCTTCTACTTATTTTTTTACTTTTATTCTCCCTTAATCTACGGTTATTTAATTTCATTCTCTGTCATATTGCATACTGTTGGGTATAATTGTATGCTCCAGTATTTTAGGTTGAATTAAGAAGAATAAAAAGTGTGCATACATCATATATTTTCATTTTAATCTTTTGCTACTTCAAGACAAAACCTCTGGATTTAAATAGCTATTGGAAGAGGAAGGAAGAGAGTTCCTGAAAATGTCCTTGTTCTTGATTCACATGATCAGTTTGTGATAATTTATTGAGCTATAATTTTTGTATATTTTTCTATATTCTTATTGTTGACTCACATTTCATGTTTAAAAATTTTTAAAACAATGAAAATATTGCATCTTCTATACGTATTTGCACTGATTCTTCATCTTCTTTATCTAATTGCACTGATTCTTTTTCAAACCTAATAAAAGAAAGTACATTTTCTCTATGTTTGGGTCAGTCACCTCATTTTTCTTAGGCAAGGCTTAAAGACCAATTCTATAATTTCAGTTACAAATAACAACAACAAAAAAAAAAAATGAAAAGACTTCAAAAAAAGGGGAATTTTTCTGTTCATATAACTTCAAAATCCAAAGGTAGCTTATATTTTCAACATGGTTTTCATCAGGGCTTCTGCTGTTGTCTTCAATCATTTTTTCCCAGGCTGCTTCTGTGACCCAAACTCACTGCCCACTTCCCCCATGATCCCAGAGTGGCTCCCAGCACCTACCAGGGCCGCATACTGCCTTAAATGCATCCCCAATCTATACAGAAGAGCAGCACTCTTGAGTTTCTCTCTAATAGGAATTACTTGGGTAATGTGACCCCTAAACTATTAACAGTATCAAGAGAGGTAGTTTTACCCTGGTTTAATCAAACAAACTAATTCTATCTCAGAAGCTGAGCAGAGCAGTAACCCCACCCAAAGGGCATGAAGATTTTACAGTGGACAGCAGTGAAATAGTCTTGGAGTAACAGATTAATTTATAATTACTGCCTTTTTTACATCTTGAGCTTGTGACCATGAAACCATTTATACTAATAGACAGGGCCATTAGTAGCTATTAGCACTAAGGGCAAATTTGTTGATTATTTCATTGATGCATTAATTCCTTTATACAACAGAATTTTGCTGAAGTTTCTATGTAGACAGCCATTAGTATCTAAGTCTTTGGGACACAAAAAGTCCAATAACTGGCTGTAATAGAGTGGTATGATGATGAGGGTGTGAAAAAAATTACTGGTAAACACATCAGTTTGCTTAGTGATATAATAAAAAGCCAAAACTCCCCCTGTGAGAAGCATCAAAGTAATTTTACCCTCCTTTATAATTGTGCCCTTCCATCCGCCTTGCATCACGTGGCTTCAGTTGTAATTCATACATAGCTATCATGATTTTGCTCAGAACAAATTCTTAACCTATTTTACGTACTTTCTTTGAATCCAAAGAAATAGATTCTGAAGTATGTTACAATCAACCACTCTCTAATAGCATTTCATGATTATAAAGCAAATGGCTCTGACTAGAAAGTGGGCTTCTTTTAATACCAACATCATGAGTGGTATTTCAAAAAATGATGGTTTCTATTTTCATACATTAACTTCTGGAAAAATAAAATATAAATCAATTAAAATATTCATTTACATCAGGGCAAGATTGTAATTTATGTCCTAGCCTACTCACAATTACCTAAAGGTAATGATATGA
Organism: Chlorocebus sabaeus; assembly: GCF_047675955.1. Classification (NCBI taxonomy): domain Eukaryota; kingdom Metazoa; phylum Chordata; class Mammalia; order Primates; family Cercopithecidae; genus Chlorocebus; species Chlorocebus sabaeus. Next base: position 42,314,797 of record NC_132915.1, read on the forward strand.
AGAAAATAATTAATGTTTGATTAATCAGCACTACTAACAGTTCTGAATTTACTTTTCTATACAAATTTTTTTGCAAAAACTTCAGGATTAAAGATCCATATTCTTTAAGAGATGATTTCCTTAATTTTTTAAAAAATAAAACAAAATAAGGCTGGGCATGGTGGCTTATGCCTGTAATCCCAGCACTTTGTCAGGCCGAGGTAGGAGGATTACTTGAGTCCAGGACTTCAAGATCAGCTTGGGCAACATAGTGGGATGCCTGTCACTACAAACGTTTAAAAAACAATTAAAAAAAATAAAAACAAAGTAAAATTGAATTGTTATTCATTGGTACTCAAAAAGAGGGAAATTACATTTTTATGTATTCATATTAAATTGATCATTTCTTTAAAAGTTATTTTCTTTCCTTCTAAATTAATAAATTATTTGTCCCCAAGAATATATTATCTCTATATGCTGTTAGGGCACACAATAGCATATTCTAAGTGAGGTTTCAGTTTATCTAATCAAGCACTAAGAAACATAGTTGACTTTGACAAATACTGTCATATTTTTCACTAAGTGTACATTCTACTTGCTCAAATCACTATTCCAGACATAAATTTACTGCCAATTCACTATTCACAATAGCAAAGACTTGGAACCAACCCAAATGTCCATCAATGATAGACTGGATTAAGAAAATGTTGCACATATACACCACGGAATACTATGCAGGCATAAAAAAGGATGAGTTCATGTCCTTTATAGCGACACGGATGAAGCTGGAAACCATCATTCTGAGAAAACTATCGCAAGGATAGAAAACCAAACACCGCATGTTCTCACTCATAAGTGGGAATTGAACAATGAGAACAGTTGGACACAGGGTGGGGAACATCACACACCGGGACCTGTCGTGGGGTAGAGGGATGGGGGAGGGATAGCATTAGGAGAAATACCTAATGTAAATGATGAGTTAATGGGTGCAACAAACCAACATGGCACATGTATACCTATGTAACAAACCTGCACACTGTGCACATGTACCCTAGACCTTAAAGTATAATAAAAAATAAATAAATTTACTGCCGATTAAACACGTGATATCAATGTCTCTACTTACACCTTTACTTACAATTTCAATTTCCAATTCTATTCCTGGAATAAGTATATTCACTATGGGATTCTTTTTTCTTCACATCACTTATCAAATGACATATACAATAAGAGTTTACATTCATTTCTCTTCTTGTAATAGCTAATTTATCCTGCAATAGCAGCATATTAAAATATTCTATTAATTACCTGCTATTTTACATATTTTCATAATACAGAAAGAACTTGGATCATAATATCATAATAATTTTAATCTTTTAAAAATATTTATTTGATTGCATCTCTGTTTTTTAAGTATAAGTGGATCATTATGGCAGGGGTGGGGAAAGTGGTGGCTAAAGGGAAATTTATTTGATCACAGACAATGTGTACAATGTTTGTAGCGCTAATTTTGGCCAAAGAACAAAGTATGTTATTCATCTATGCTAGTGGTAATAAGTGTGATATAACTGAACTTTCAATGCACTTCTGTTAATTGAGATTTCCTTCTCATTTTTTAAGAATTAAAAATTATCAACATGAGATTTTAAAATATGCAGTATCATAAAGATAGACCCTTAAATATATCGAAAAATTTAAACAGTGTACTGATTCTTTTCTCAGTGGGTTTATTTCTAATTAATCAGAGTAGGTTATTTTTTCATTCTACTTCTATTAATTTCCTTTTGACTTATAATTTTTTCTCCAGCTCATGAAATTGTTTGATTTTGTAAAAGATTAATCTTACATTAAAAGTAATTATTTTAATAAGAGTGAACAATATGATAGCTCTAAGGGTCTTTTTTAAGGAACTTAAGCCTCAAGGCATAAGCGTGTCAGTTTATGAAATGTATTCATGTATTCATAATATAAAATCAAAGCCAAATTTTTGGGCTATTTTTCTGATTCTCAGTTTTTAAAAGAATCATCCTTTGATTGTACTTAATCTTGTTCTGTCTTGTAGCTAATTTAAAATTATTTTCCAAAAACCTTTGGCCTTGCCTGCAGGCACTCTGCTCAATTTCAGCAGGTTTTTGTTTATGTAGAAAGCCTTGAGATGGTCACTAGCTTTTACAAGTAGATATCAGGTTTATCCTCAGTTTAATTTATTTTTAACATGTGCAGTTCTAGGGTATCTAGCAATGGAAAAGCTAACCGTTAAAACCACTTCTACTCAATACAAAACGTATGGAGAATTGTCAGTAGGCTATTCTTGCTGTAATGCTTATAAAATTTCCTCTTGAATGGAGCTCCACCTGGGAGGTTTGTGCCCAGTTTGGTCTTTGTGACCATTCTCAACTCAAATAATTACTTTTATTCTATTGAGCATTGAAGTAATTGGTCATTACCTACTAGGTCAATACCTAGAAGCTACTGAGCACCTACTATGTACTATTCTGATGCTAGGAATACAGCAGTAAGCAGAAAATGTCCCTGTTATCAACCAGTTTTCATTCTTATGAGTATGCACTTGCATTAGTCTGGGTTCTCCAGAGAGTCAGAACCAATAGGAGCTATACACACACACACACACACACACACACACACACACACACGCATATGTATGTAAGATACATACACATACATAATTCCATTATACATATACATGTTAGATATATGAATCCTGACATACATCTGTAAACGTATATACATATATACGTGTGTGTGTGTGTATATATATATATAAACACAATTAAGGAAGCTGGAAAGTTCCAAGATCTGCAGGGTGAGCTGGCAAGCTAGAGACCCAAGAGAACCTATGGTTTAGTTCCAGTCTAAGTTTAAAGGCCCGAGAACCTGGGGAACTAATGGTATCATTCCAAGCTAAGGACTAGCAGGATAGGGACTCAGGAAGAGCTTACGTTTCAGTTCAAGCACAAAAGCAGAAAAAAACACTGATGTTCCAGGTCAAAGGCTATCAAGAAAGAAAGATCCTCTCTTACTCAGCAGAGTCAGCCTTTTTGTTTTATTCAAGCCTTCAACTGATTGGATGAGGCTCACCCATGCTGTGGAAGGCAATCTGCTTTACTCAGTTTACCAATATAAATGTTAGCGTCTTCCAAAAGTACCCTCACAGAAACACCCAGTGAAGTTGGCACATAAAATTAACCATCCTAACACTTATGTTTCAAAATCTGTAACTTCTCAGAAGTCTCTCTTGAGTTTCATGCTCACATACCTATGTACCTACAAAACGCATCATCTTGAATGTTAATAGTTATCTAAAACTTATTAATGTAAAAGGAAAACACTTGATTCCAAATGCTTAACTTCCGGAGAAAAACCCTGCCTTTCTCAATGTTTCCCCTTCTTTGTCAATGGCACCATTACTTGGCCAGTAACTCAGGTTAAAAACTGTGGAATCATTCCTGATGTACGTCTTTCCTGAAGTCCTTATTAAATATAACTTACTATCGTGGCATTGCCCATCTTTCTCCAGTGTTGCTTCTTCCAGTGCATCCTTCATTGACAACAGAAAAAAAATCTTACTAAAGTAAGCAAATCGGATCATGTCAACTCTACCCTCCTCATCAGCTAAATATTCTTTAATAGCTCCCTATAACATATAAGGCCTATTCTTCTTAGTGTAACATAATGAACCTTTATGTCTCTCCCATCTCATCTCTCATCATAATGCACTCAAATTATTTGAATCAGCCATTCAGCCATCCTACGCTCTTTGTATTTCTCTGAATTGCACAGCCCTTAGCCATCTATGCCTTTACATATAACTTTATCTCTCCTTAGCTTGCCTGTCTCCAACCTTCTTTACTTCACGCATTTTTGTCTTTCAGAACCCAACCAAATACCACTTCTTCCCGGAATCCTTCCTTGACCTCCTGAGTCTGTGCTACATGCATAGCACTAAGTGGGTACTTCTGTTAGTACTTTTATACTCTGTGATAACTGTATGTTTACTTGTCCATCTCCACTCCATCTGCAAGTTTCTTTTGAGCAGAAATTTGTATTTGTGATTTGTATGTGAAGTCTTTCTGAGCTTCACATAACAAATCACTATGCATAGAGCCTGATACAAGCAAAAAAGGAAGAGAGAGAAGAAAAAGAGATTGCATAAGGTTCACAGGTTGTTAAGCATCTGGAATTGTAATTCTATGTTACAACTGGGAAAGGCATGATTTCCTAGGGTGCTCAACAGAAAAGATCCAAACGAGTGAATCACGATGTAAAGAGTGAAAAAAGTTCTCTTCCTCCAGGCTGTAAGATTCTCTGCAAAGGATCACATCAGACCAGCAGATGCTATTCTCCTGTTCAATGAAAGGAGCATTGCCACTTCATGAGTGGTGCTAGTAATTTCCCTGTTCTCATGGGGCAAGACCTAACAGCAAGGTCGACATTCCAGAAGGGAGCACTTAAATGATACAACCATGAATACCCAGGGACCTGCTTTATGCCCCAGTTGTTCCCCTACCATCCATCAATCCAAAGGGGCCAATGATATTGTTGGGAAACCACAATCAATATCCTAAGATTTTCCTTATTCCCCATAATATAAGAAAACTCTTTCTTCAAACAAGGAAACGAATCTTACTCAATTGATGAATGTTATGTATAATTTCCCAAAATTCTTAAAAATATTTTTGTTTTGAGACAAGGTCTTCTTGTCATCCAGGCTGGTGGACAGTGGCACGATCACAGCTTACTGTAGCTTTGACCTCCTGGGCTCAAGCAATCCTCCCACCTCAGCTTCCAGAGCACCTGGGACTACAGGTATGTGCCACTACACCCAGCGAATTTTTAATATTTTTAATTTTTCGATAGAGATGGAATCTCCCTATGTTGCCCAGGCTGGTCTCAAATTCCTGGGCTCAAGCAATCCTCCTGCCTCAGACCTCCAAATTGCTAGGATTATAGGCATGAGCCACCATGCCTAGCCTAAAAATAATTTTCAAAAAAAAAAAAAAAAAAAAGCTCCTTCCACTTATAAATGCCTTGATAGTGCCCAGAAGTCCCATTTGTATCCTACTTCTTCAATCATTTCTGATTAAATTTACTTTTTTGTTAGTACCAGCCTTGAAGATATAATTTTAAAAAAAATTATTAAATTATTTCATTATACTGTATTATATATCTATTGCTATAAAAATTACTCCAAACATACAGCTTAAAACAACAGACATTTATTATCTTATTGTTTCTCTGTGATAAAAAATTGAACATGGCTTAGCTGGATGGTTCTGGCTCAGCATCTCTCATGATTTTGCAAGGCAACGTGTCAGCTTGGACCGCTGTTATCTGAAGGCTCAACTGGGGCTGGAAAGTCCACTGCCAATCTAGCTCACTCACGCATGTTTGGCAAGAGGCCTCAGCTCCTTGCTAGCTGTTTGCATTAGGCCTGTTTCTTGCCACATGGACCTCTCCATAGGCCTGCTTGAGTGTCCTTATGTCACTCTGTGAGAGTCAGTAATGCAAGAAAGAGAGAGCAGGAAGGAAGCACAATGCCTTATACGACTAATATAGAAAGTGACACACACTTATTTCTGCTATATTCTACTCATTTAAAGCAAATTCCTACATCCAGGTGACAGGCAAGAGGAGCCGAATGAAGCTCCATCTTTTTTTGGTTGATTTATTATTATCATTTTTATTTCAACCATAGATTTTTGGATAACAAGTGGTGTTTGGTTACATGGATAAGCTATTTAGTGGTGATGCATGAGATTTTGCTGTACCCATCACCTGAGCAGTGTATACAGTACCACTATGTGTAATCTTTTATCCTTTACCCCCATCCACCATTCCCCTGCAGTCCCCAAAGCCCATTATATCATTCTTGCTGACATTTCCAGGCACATCTTTTACCACTGTTCCCCTAGATCTTTCCACTGATGCATCTGTTCTCCATGCAGTTATCTAGACATGATATACTATATCCACACAGCTGCAGTGAAAGTAGCAGGGGAGTGAAGTGGACTCTGTGGGAGTCCTTGGTTACAGTTTTGTTTAGTTTGCTGGTTTTGTCTTCATTGACCTCCAGCCAAGAGATGGCACTTTCAAGAGTGCATCAGCTGCAGCAGAATAGGGAGGACACAAGCTTGCCCTAGGGTCAGGTGGTGGGTGGGGTCCCAAGAGATTATGTCCTTTGTCTTTGGCTACCAGGGTGGGTAGAGAAAGACCATCAAGTGGGGGCATGGTTAGGCATGTCTGAGCTCATACTCTTCTGGGGCAAAGCTTGCTGGGGCCTCCGTAGGGGATGGGAGCGTGGGTATCAGGTCAATGGAGCTATGTTCCCAAAGGGATTATGGCTGTCTCTGCTATGTCCAACAGGTTGCCAGGGAAGTGGGAGAAAGCTGGCAGTGATAAGCCTCACCCAGCTCCCACGCAGCCCAAAAGACCAGTCTCACTCCTACCGTGCTCCCCCAACAGCACCAAATTTATTTCCAGGCAGCTGGTGAGCAGGGCTGAGAACTTGCCTCAGGCTACAAGCCTCCCTGCTGAGAAAGCAACTTGGGCTTTCAGGTTTCACACCTCCCCAACTGCCATGGCTTCTGTGCTGGTATCTGCACTCCACATTTGCTCCCTCCCTGGATTCTGTCCAGGAAACTTCACGCTGGGTCAAAATGGTTACAAATGTCAGCTGGAAATTTCCTTCTCCCTGTGGTCTTTCCCCAGTTCCACTGGCACCCTGCTCCCACCGTCACTCATGGACCCCTATGAGACAAAGTCAGGAATGACTTCCATGGGCATTGAAAGTGCCCACAGGGTTCTTCCTGATGCTTCCTCTGTATTTTGCTTGAATCTCTAAATTTATCTTAGCTCCAGCTACAGTCAAATCCTTCTCCAGTGATCTGGATCTTCAGTTTCTCCAGTGAGGATATGTGTCCAAAGGTGAAATTTCCCCTTTTACACTTTTAGCACTCAGTGTTTTTGGCTGCCTCATGGAGCCTGCAGTGGCAAGCCACTTCCTTTAAAGGGTCTGTGGATTCTCTCGGCTTTCTTGGTATGTTCCTGCAGTGGTTCTTGGAGCAAAAGTTCACAATGTGAGTCTCCCTACACTGTTTATCTGTGCTCACTCAGCTCCTCCACTAAGCTCCATCTTTTGAAAGGAGAAATATCAAAGAATTTTTAGGCATATTTTAAGACTACCACATATGGGTATTATAAAAACAATATTGTTTTTTACTTAACACAAATGCACAGTATTTCAGCTTTATTAAGTCTGTTTTCAGAATGAAATTCTCAAATGATAACATGCATTTTGAGGAACACTTAAACTCCAAAATTACTTTTTGGAATAAATTTATTTTTATATCTATATCTGTCTCTGTTTGCAGTGAATGATAGTGGAAGAAAATACGCAACTATTTCCTCTCTATCCTCAGACTAAAAGAAAAGAACACCAGATCTATTCAATTCTTTATGTCCCTCTTTTATTTCCTATAGTTTAACATATCTGTATTAGCCAGCCTTGTCAATATGATGAAACCCCATCTCTACTAAAAATACAAGAAAAATTAGCTGGGCCTTGTGTTGCATGTCTGTAGTTTTAGCTACTTGGGAAGCTGAGACAGGAGAATGGCTTGAACCCAGGAGGTGGAGGTTGCAGTGAGCGAGATTGCACCATTGCACTCCAGCCTGGGCGACAGAGTGAGACTCCATCTAAATAAATAAAAAAAATAAAAAATAAAATAAAATAAATAAAATAAAATAAAATGTCTGGATTAGGAGACAAAGCATAGTGGACCACACAACAAATAAAAAGGAAGTTGAATGAGACTTTCCACTGTGGTGCATGTTTGGGGAGAGGGAGGAGTATGTTCATGGTGGAGACTTTTATTTATTTTTTCTTTTTTTGAGACAGAGTCGTACTCTGTCACCTAGGCTGGTGGGCAATGGTGCAATCTCAGCTCACTGCAACCTCCACTTCCTGGGTTCAGCAATTCTCCTGCCTCAGTATCCCAAGTAGCTGGGACTACAGGCACGTGCCACCATACCCAGCTAATTTTTTTAATTTTTAGTAGAGTCGGGGTTTCATCATGTTAGCCAGGATGGTCTCCATCTCCTGACCTCGTGATCTGCACACCTTGGCCTCCCAAAGTGCTGGGATTACAGGTGTGAACCACCGTGCCTGGCCTGTGGCGGAGATGTTTAACTGTCATTTCCTCCTTCATTCTTCCCACTTTCCCTTATCTCTCTTATCCTTCCTTTTCTCTCTCCTGTTTTGTTGGGAACTAAGATTTCAGTGGACATACCCAGCAAGGGGTATAGGCCTAGCATTTCCAAGGCTGAGACTTTGGCTGCCTTCAGTTTCCTAATGTATTTTTGGTAATACAAATTAAGCAGCATGCTTGTCAAAAAAACTGATTTTATTAACTGCCCATTTATCTTGCCCCTGGGACGTTATTTTCTCTTAAGCATTTCCAAGTTCTCTGTAAGTCAGGACCCCTAGTTCAAATTCTAACCTTTGCCACTCATTACAGTCATGACACACATTTTGCTCTCAATCTGCACTCTGTTGTCTCAGGTTCTCTCATCTCCAGTGGTACCATGGAGCTTAGGTCTATAACAGCATATTTTCTAGGCCCTCTACAGAACATACCTGATTGGTGGGTTTTCTAGCTTTATGTATTATATCTACTTCAAAATGTTCAGTCCTCTAGGCCTCTTGATTCCCTCCTCCTCAATATGGCAAAGAGTTTCTTGCATTTCTACTTTATTTAGTGGAAGATTTCACTTGTTCCAAAAACTCGGAATATTCCAAATTCACCCTAACAGCATGTTAGTTGTATCTCCCAAAATTCTAATCATGGCATTAAATATCATATCACAGAAAAGTACTTCTATATTAACAAACTATCCCTAACATGACTTTATGTTTCCTTTTGTTGCAATCCCCTTTCCCCCTTGAGTTCAATGAGGTCCAGGCTCTTGTCCCACGACCAGGAAGAACAAGGCACACAGACACCAGAAGGTGAGTAAGGCAGAGCAGAATTTGTTAAGCAAAAGGAAAGCTCCCAACAGTGAAAGGGGACCCTGAAAGTGGGTTGTAAGCAATGGGACTGAGTTCTGGGTCTTTTACGTGGCAAGAAAAAGGAAGTCTTCTGTGGGTTCTGCCCAAATGGGAGAGGGTGGAGATACAATAGATACACCTCCTAGGGGTGTTCTATCTGTGCATGCCTGGAGTTGGTCATAGTAACTCCATCTTGGTTATTATCCATGAGTGCCTAACTGAAACACATATGGTGGACGAGGCTAAAACCACAATGCTAATATCATGTTAATGACATTATAATGAGCTGGGTTAAGGATATTTAGGTTGATTTACTGTGCCTGCACCTAGGTAGGGACAGTCCCTTCTGAGCAGACCTCCTGGCATAAGGGGACGTTCTTAACTACATTTCTTCCCTTTAGCCACAGAGGCAGTGTGGGTGCTGTCCCACGGGTGTCCCTATGACTGTTGATCTTCCTGCTAGCTGCAGAGGTGGTGTTGCTGCTGTTCTGCAAGTATTTCAATTACTGTTGTTCTTCTGCCAAGACCCTCCCTCTCTAATTGCCTAACCTAAATCCCTCCTCTCACTTTGTTCCAGTATTCTTAAGATTCAGACTCATATGTATTCTTCACTGTTGCTTCATGTCAGGTCTCACTGAGGTCTCTTTCCTCCCCTCTGCATGCCTATAATGTCCCAGGCCAAGAGTTTTTTGTGAGTTTGTCCTACGTAATTGGTCTAAGGGCCGAGAGTGGAGAAGACAGTTGGTCCTGGGGTGTTCAATGTTGTCTTGCAAGGGAGAGGCCTATGCATCATCTCCAGGTAAGGGAGGACCATTAGTCTTTGGTAGAGAGGAATGGGCTATTTGTGTAACCCCAGAAGATTCAGGAGAAGGAGACTGAAAATTTTCAATTCTTGTACCTGAATGTCTCCAACCCAAATTTCAGGACCTTGTTCACAGTCAGTAATGAACGTGACCTTGACAGAGAAGACTTGCAGAGATTGAGAATTCAACTCACTATACATTTCTACTTCCCTTAAGTCCTGGGCCTGACATTTAGCTTTTTCCTCCTGTGTTGAGAAAGATGAAAGACCATTTGTGCTGTATAGGAGGTCATCTGGTTTTACACTTCACCCTAAATTGGTGATCACACTCAGACATTCATTAATATTTCCAATATTTACCTTCACCAACAGTCAGCAAATTTCATAATCCTTGTAAGTACTATTAATATTTACCCTAAATCTCTCAAAGATAAGACATTCTGCCCACTATTGGGTTCATTCCACTTGTATTTCACCCCTTTTCAGCACTGTTGAAAGTGGAACAGTTGCTCTGGTACAGCATGGGTGATGTCATTCTCACTTCTAGCCAACAAGTGGGCAACCCAGCAGAGGGGTAATCTGCTTCCTCCAATAACATCTGGTACCAAATGTCTGTTTTAAATTCCCCAGGAACCCAACTCTGAAAGAGAGATTTTCATGTATGCAGTTTATTTGGGAGTTCTGTAAGGAACAATACCTGCAAGGGGGTGAGGGAAGCTGGATTGGGTAGAAGAAAAAGTTGAACTGCAGTACGGTTGCAATAAAGACCTTATTTGTCCCCTCAGGGAGCTCTGGACCTGGGATGGACATTCTAAATTGTTCTCAATTGAAACAAAGGAGCCAAATCTGTTTCAACAAGTCATCGATGTGGGCTGACCTCTGCAAGGAACCCAACTTTAGGCATAGGAGATTCCTTGGACAGAGAATTCCTAGATTAGGACTCACCTGTGTTTAGTCAACACATCCAGCAGCCGAGCAAATGAGACTTCCTTAGAAACAGGGGGCGGGGAGGGGGGGTAGGAAATTGCTCTGATTAGCAAACCACTGCATCTACTACACTGCGCTCCCAGTAGCAGACAAAATGAAAGTACCATAAAAGTTGAGAAGAAGGTAAGGAAACTTTGTATAAAAAATAATAAGGCATAAATATAGAAGAGCATACTTTTTGTGAGTGATAGCAAATTGTTTGGGTTATACTAAAAAATGCAACAAAAAAGTATACATGAAAGATGCCTAAAGTATAATAGGTATAAATGGAAAATAAGTCAATTGGAGCAGAGTTTGAAGGGGTATGGATACCAGAGGAAGGAGTTTGGGCTTTATTTAGTAAGCAATAGGAAAGTTTTTTGAGTTAAAGATGATATAAACTTGAATTGAAAATTAAATAAAACATTTTTCTGATTTGTCTAATTCAGTCTATTCATTGTTCAATTTCAGTTTACAACACATTTTTATCTATTTTAAAGATACTTCCAATACTATTCCCTCCTCCATTTCCTCTTTCTGTGTATGTTATATACACTGCACTCTTCCTTTAATAGCAGAAAAAAAGAACCAAGTGCCTGGTTGGCTTGCAAAAAAGAGATTTGCATAGAAACAGTCTACTAGGAGCAATATATTTGACAGTTTTGAAATAAGCAATAACATGTGATGATTTTCATATTGTACTTCAATTATCTGAGAAGTATAAAAACCATTACTCGAGTCATTAAAGTTAGAATGAACAGTGGGGAATTCACTCTAGGAAGAAAATGTTTCTGTTGGCAGAATGCTGAAACAGTTAATCACATAATTATGCAACCCCTCATTTCTATTTAGCTAAACTTTATTTAAATTAAGATGACTTTTGCCTGTTGCCTCAGAATATTGACTTCTAAGCAATTTGGTAGCTATACAATGTACTCTAACAGAGTACTTACTGATTTTCTATGTTTCTACTTCTGCTTTTAGTCGAGAATGCGCTGACATAAACTCCTATAACTCCATCTCTGATTTACTTGGGAACACCATGATAATCAGCAATTTCTACAATCTGTTTTCTAAATGGTAAGAAAAGTGGTATTTCAACACTAAGTGCCAGAAAAGTAACAATGCCACCAGGTTTACTTTTCCCTATTCTGTTTCTAATGACTCAAAGCAGAGTATTAGTCAGACTATCTTACAAATTCCCTTTATACTTTACATTTATCACTAAAATTCCACAGAACGTTTGCATTACAGTGTTTCACTCTGAAAAGTAGTTCAGCTTGCTGGTGAAATAAAACTTGCTGACACATCAATGAGTGAAAGCCTACAGGAAAGGTGGTGGGAGTGGGGAGGCTGTCAGCGAAGTTAGCATGTCTTTGAAAGGCAGTCAAAAAAAAAACAGTAAGAAATGTTTGGATGATCCTCTGGACACTAAGTGTGGTCTTGATCAATTACCAGGGGATCAGTGTTCTTTCCGGGGATGTTTTCCTTCACATGGACATACAGGCAGAGGCACACCTAAACTGTACCATAGACATATGGATCTCATTTGACCACTACGACATCTCTATGAGCTAGGAAGACTCAGGATCATTCCACCATATACAGATGAGAGAATGGAACCAAAACAAGTTATACAAGATGGAATAATCCATACAAGCTATCCAGGATGGAATAATTCATAAGTAGCAACAGAATCAGTGTTGAGCCTAAGCCACCTGTTTTAAACTGTGCTAATTTCACCTCATCATACTCGTTCTGACTTTGAGAGCTCAGTTACTTGGTTGACCTAAATTGTAAGTTAGTAGAAAATACATACCTGAGTCTCTTCTGTTCATACCCAGAGAAAGAACTCTTCAAATAATGATTTGATGCTTTTGATTACATCTCAAATTCCAAGATCAGAAACACAAAAGCTGAATCAAACTCCCCAAATTAAAATTAAAGCCTTCACAGGGCACCATATCGCCTATGAATTATTCTTACTCAATTGTGAATCTAATCACAATTTGAATATGGCACATTCTTCAAAACAGTTGGCCTGGAACCCTCAAAATCATCAGTGACATTGAAGACAATAAAAGGAGGTGACTGCTCTGGATTAATAGAAAAAAAATGGCAATTAAATGCAATGCATGATTGGATCCCAGATGGAAGGAAATTATTGGGGCAATCGGTGGAATTTGAAATAGGGATTTTACACTAGGTAATATTATAGTGATGTAAAATTGCTTGAGAGTGATTAAGGCACATAGGAGAATGGCTGTGTTCTTAGAAGATACACGCTGAAGTATGTAGAGGTGAAGAATCATAATGTCTGCACATTACATACAAATGATTCAGTAAAAATTATATGTCTATATGTATTAGACATATTTATGTTTCATAAAATTATACAAATATTATACAAATATATATTCATATATTTATAATTTTATAAATATATTTACACATTTTATTATATAAAATGTATATATACGTAAATTAAATAAAAATATGCATATAATTTTATATAATATAAAATACGTAGAGAGAGAAGCAATTGTGGGGAAATTAACAACTAGTAAGTCTAGGGTGAGACACGGGTGTTCTGTGTATTATTCTCTTAACTTTTCCATTGGTTTGAGATGTCTCAACAAAGAGAGTAAAAATAGAAATACCACAATAAGAATTTTTTCTGACGTGTTTAATTAATTTTATTTGGATTACAGTAACTTTACATAAAATTATTATTAATGCTACTTGAACATCTGGTGGGGACATTACACAGTGTTGGGTTTCTGTATGACTGGGCAAAACTTACTTTAAGCCTTGGGATAGTTTTACTTTGTATTATCATTTCTAGCATGAGTATTAAGCTTTTCCTTTAGTAGTAATAAAATAAATAAAAATATGAGAATAATGGGGAATGAGAGAAAAAGGAAAAATAGAAAGAAAGGGAAGTGTATTTCTGTATTGTCATTGATTAGTTCCTTCTTTAGCTAAATTCAAGTCACTTTCCAAGTGTCATCTACATTTCAAGTGTCATCTACACCACCTACTACAGAAGGCCATTAAAAAAGCCCCATATCTCCTTGTCTTTCTTTCTTCTTTTCTGTTCTTGGGATCCTCATCATCTCATTATATAGTTCATATGATATTGGGCAGGAAGTGAAGTGGTTAAAAACTGTCTCAAACCATTGTGATTGTGGAAACTTCGAAGGATGTAACCAGACATTTCTGGCCAGGTGTTGGTGGTGTTAGACTACACTTCCTCTTCCAGTGATCCCATAGCAATTTTTTTTACCTCCATTCATATTCCTGGATGTTTTTATAACTGAGGAATGAAAAAAAGGAAAAGCCTAGAAAAAAGGAGGGGAAGAATGGGCAAGCCTCTGACATCTATTTTGTCTTCATCCCTCTGGTCACAGTTTGACATCTATTATTAAGTGCTGAAACTCGTAAGTTTTGCACTCTTCGGTGAAGAATATTTGGGTATTTGGGGGAAAAGGAGCGCACAGAAAAGGAAGTGCCACCAAACAGGAAAAAGAATGTTCTTTCTGCCTCTGTGTAGAACCAAGCACCCTTCTGGCATCATGAAAAAAGTCAGGGAGCACCCAGGGGTGGCACTGTGAGCAAAACATTGGCATTTCCAAGATGATCAAAGGTTTTCCAAATAATTTCATAGGTAAAAGACAAGGACAGATGGAAATCAGAGCAAAAGATAAAAAGGAATAAAGACATAAGGATGTGGCTCCATCTAACAAAATGATCTGTAGGTACATGTAAGGGCTCCTTGTGTCCTCCTCTGCCAAGGTCCTGCCTTCATTTTGGAGACGGCTAGCTAAAAAACAAACCTTGGTGTTATAGGTAAGCCCCATGATCTTGTATAATGGCTGGGTTTTATTTTTAGTTCATGCTCCAACAGATATTTGCTCTTCCTACCAAAATAAACTTCCAATGCCCTCCTATCAACAGAAAGTGCAGGAACAAACCCTGCTTGGAAAATGTCTCCATCTAAGAGCTGAAACACACTCAAAGAACTCTAATACGGACAGTAGGCCAGTGAGCTGCAGCTCCCACATACACTATTATTAACAAATTTAACAAGCATTCATTATTTAGCAGAGCATATGAGAAGGAAGAAAACCCCCCAGGGAAATTGCCGAAAAATCCTCCTTAATTAAAGACTGTACTTAGAGTAGTTGCAAAGTCAAAAAAGAAAGGACTTCCTAAGTTTACAAAGATGGGTCTCAAAGCAAGATGCTAACATACAGTGCAAACATCCCAGGAGAGACAGAGAAACATGGAACATGTTAGAACATAACCATAGCCAGAAAATAAACTCTTCTTTGAAAAGCAGTACAATATATGACCTAGGAGTTAAAAAAAAAAAGGGCCTCTAAAAAGAGGCCTGGGTTTGAATTCTAACTCTGCCACCTTTCATCTATGTGACCTCAGGAAAGTTATTTAAACTTTTTGTACCTTATCAGGGGAACCAACCCCCAATATTTCAATGTAGGTCCTTTCTATTTTCCCTAAGTGTTGGCCGGTCTGAGAAATAAAGAGAAAGAGTACAAAGAGAGAAATTTTACAGCTGGGACTCCGGGGGTGACATCACATATTGGTAGGACTGTGATGACGACCCCAAGTCACAAAACCAGCCAGTTTTTATTAGGGATTTTACAAAGGGAGGGGGTGTACCAACAGGGAGTAGGTCACAAGAATCACATGCTTTAAAGGGCTATAAAGATCACAAGGCAAAGGCAAAATTAGAATTACTGATGAGGATCTATGTTCCACTGTGCACACATTGTCTTGATAAACATCTGAACCAAAAACTGGTTTCGGGAGTAGACAACCGGTCTGACTAGAATTTACCAGGCTGGAATTTCCCAATCCTAGTAAGCCTGAGAGTACTGCAGGAGACCAGGGCGTATTTCAGTCCTTATCTCAACGACATAAGACAGATACTCCCAGAGCATCGTCTATAGACCTCCCACCAGGAATGCATTCCTTCCCCAGCATATCAATTACTAATATTCCTTGCTGGGAAAAGAATTCAGCAATATTTATCCTACTTGCACATCCGTTTATAGGCTCCCTGCAATAACAAAAATAGGGCTCTATTCTGCCTGACCCTGCAGGCAGTCAGACCTTATGGTTATCTTCCCTTCTTCCCTGAAAATCACTGTTATTCTGTTCTTTCTCAGGGTGTACTGATTTCATATTGTTCAAACACACGTTTTACAATCAGATTTCACATTGTTCAAACACACGTTCTACAATCAATTTGTACAATAATGGTCCTGAGGGGATGTGCATTCTCAGCTTACGAAGATAACAGGATTAAGAGATTAAAGACAGGCATAAGAAATTATAACAGTATTATCAGGGAAGTGATAAATGTCCATGAAATCTTCACAATTTATGTTCAGAGATTGCAGTGAAGACAGGTGCAAGAAATTATAGAAGTATTAATTTTGGGAAGTGACAAATGTCCATGAAATCTTCATAATTTATGTTCAGAGACTGGAGTGAAGACAGGTGTAAGAAATTATAAAAGTATTAATTTTGGGAACTGATAAATGTCCATGAAATCTTCACAATTTATGTTCTTCTGCCTCAACTCCAGCTGGTTCCTCCGTTCAGGGTCCCTAACTTCCCATAACAGTACATTAGTTTCCCTTTTTTAAAAGTGGATTTAATGGTATCCCCCTCATGTCTTGTGAAAATCAAATGAGTTAATCTTTCTGAACAGTGTCTGGAACATAGTAATCACCAATAAATGATAGCTGTTAAAATATATTAATTATTGTTGGTGACAAGTAATCCAGAGGCTGAGTCATCTCAAACATCACTTCTTTCTGGGGGGAAAAACTTAAATAACAGCAAGCTTCCCAGTGTCTTTCCTTTCCCCTTTTTGTTTATTAAATCTGACCATATATGCAAAATTGTATATTATTTTTGTCATGATCACTGTCAAATGAAGTTAAGACTTATGTTAAGTGAACCAATACAGTTGAGTAGCACCACGTATAGGAATTTACCTCGATGGGGCTTATTCTTGTCCGGGTGTTTGCCTGTTAAAATAGCCCTTAGGTACACCTCCATCATGACACCACATGAATAGATGGCCTCTTCAACTAAACAGTGAGCTCACTGATTCCAGGGCAATGGCCTTAATGAGCTGAATCTGTGGTACATAAGCCAACACAATGCCTGGCATTTGATAAAGCCTACTGGTTTTACCTCCTGTTGTATGCCTGTTTTTGTTATAAGCAATAAATGTAATATTGTTACAAACTTCAAGCAGCTGGAAAAAGCCAGTGAAAGTGATTATCTTGGGATCCTGCACTAATTAATGAAAGAATTACCTAGTGAAATTCTCAAGAACACAACTGCCTGGGCTGCCATCCTGTCTTCCCAGATTGATTCAAGCAGACATGGGTGGAGCTCAAGCATTTGATTCCAATGTGCGGCCGAGTTGAAAGCTACTGCCTCCTACCTTTAACTGTATCCTCAATACACAGTGAACAGAATGATCATTTAGAAAATGTGGTCAATATGGATTCACAACAGCAACAAAGTGCACAAATAATCAGCTAAGATTATAGGGCAGCATTTAACAAATCATTGATCTGTGACACACTATAGGCGTTGTGAATGTTAACAAAAGGTAAGAACCAATGACAGCTTCAGTCCTAAGGAAGGTGTTTTCAATTAAGATGGAGTACAAGGGAGTAGAAAAGGAACAATACAGTCATGTTAATATGGCTGACTAATCAAACCTTCTATTTTCAGAATTTAAAAAAATAAAAAATGTTTGCTGCTAGCTACATAGATAAATAGAAGAGTCCTTACCCTCTGGCAATTCAACCTAGTGAAGAAGCAGTCATGTAAAATAAAACAAAAATTAAAATGCAATATGTTATATGAAAGGAACATGTAAGAATATACTACAACTTAAAATGTGCTCATCTTTTGACCTAGAAATCCCATCTAGGGAACTCTTGTAGTCTCACCTTGAGAAAATAATATAGAGTTATATGTTAGGATATTTGTAAAAGAATGTTTATGTACACATCATTATAGTAGGAGAAGAAAAGGAAAATAATAGAAAAAAAGAGAAAAAACATACATGTCTACTAAAAGAAGCAGGCTGAATAAATTATAAAACATTGGCCAGGCGCGGTGGCTCAAGCCTGTAATCCTAACACTTTGGGAGGCCGAGACGGGCGGATCACGAGGTCAGGAGATCGAGACCATCCTGGCTAACACGGTGAAACCCCGTCTCTACTAAAAAATACAAAAAACTAGCTGGGCGAGGTGGCAGGCGCCTCTAGTCCCAGCTACTCGGGAGGCTGAGGCAGGAGAATGGCGTGAACCTGGGAGGCGGAGCTTGCAGTGAGCTGAGATCCGGCCACTGCACTCCAGCCTGGGCGACAGAGCGAGACTCCATCTCAAAAAAAAAAAAAAAAAAAAAAAAAAAAAAAAAAAAAAATTTGTTTACAGAAAGACTGAGGTATATACATGCTACACTGGTTTTAGAAAAGCAAGTTCCAACATAAAGTATACTGCATAACCATATTTTTGTAAAAAGAAAATAAGAAAATATCTACATGTTTTTAAAGTTATTTATTTGTTGGAATAAAGACAGAAGAGTTTAAAACAAGTTACAAGCACTGAGTATACTGGAGAAATCTGATTGGAGGGAGTAAGAGTACAGCCCATTTACCATTTTTCGAGTATACCTGTTTTGATTTTTTTGCTTTGACAACAGCATGTATTACTTTTGTTATTTAAATAGCTGATAAAATAAATTAAAATAAGAAAATACATTATGATATTCTTTTATTTTTTTCTCAGTTCAAGTTTAAAACAAACCACAAAAGATCAATGGGTTGATGCTCTCTACTGACACATCATACAATCAGTGGCCTCCCCACAACACAATTCAGGCCATCACTTCCAAAGGAAGAAAGGCTGGTCTCTCCACCCCCTGTAGGAAAGGCCTACCTTGTAACACACCACAATTCGGCTGAATCTGAAGTCTTGTATTTTACTCATGAAAAAAAAATACAAAGGAGATTTTGTTCTCAGGGGTTCCCACTGCAGCCTGGCACTAAAACAGCCCAGCACTCACTTCTGCTTGGAGAAATATTTTTTGCTCTTTTGGACATCAGACTTGATAGTATCACTGCCAGGTTTCCAGCCAGCTGGGCACACTTCCCCTTGTTTGTCAGTGAACTGGAAGGCCTGAACTAGTCTCAAAGTCTCATCCACAGAGCAGTCAACAGGGAGGTCACTACAGTGACCTGCCGAAGAATACCCGTATCATCAACGATAAAGAGGCCCCTGAATGAGATGCCTTCATCAGCGTTTAAGATCCCATAATCCTGAGCAATGGTGCGCTTCGGGTCTGATGCCAAAGGAATGTTCATGGGTCCAGCCCTCCTTGTTTCTTAGGTGTGTTGATCCATGCCAGGTGACAGAAGTGAGAATCCACAGAAGCACCAATCACTTGGCAGTTAAGTTTCTTAAATTCTTCTGTACCACTGAAAGCAATGATCTCTATGGGGCACACAAAAGTGAAGTCAAGCAGGTAAAAGAATACCACGTATTTCCTTTGTCGTCAGACAGGCTGATGTCTTTAAACTGACCGTCTGACATAACAGCTGTGGCTTTGAAGTCGGAGGCAGGGTGCCCAATTTTAGCATTTCCTGAAGACATCTTTCTATCAGCGGTCCTCACACAAGCTTCTGAGAACAAACCACCAACACCAGGCAGGGAGAGGATACTATGATAGTTATTCTTAATGAGACATGAAAGCAATAATATTTTATGCTATATGACTTTCTATTTCAAATTAGTTGGGACTGCTGTGTAGACACCAACAGAATCAAAAACTATTTTATATCAGTATCAGTTCAGAGATAGTAGATAATAGAAATATAAAACATGATTTTTAAGGGAATTGCATATGAGAGGAGGTGAGAATCAGGTTTGAAAACACTTTGTTTATTTTTGACAACTGGTGATTTTCATCCAAGATTGAAATCATACGGGTCTCCTTGTTCTTTCTTCCAAAAGATAATGTTGCACCTGTCTTTTTATCATGACTAAACCACTAAATTTATAATTGGTGTGACCAAAATGCACTGATGAGTCAAACATGAGTGAGGTATTCAAAAGCCACCAGAGACTTTCTTCAAGGTGTGGCTATTTTATTAAAGAATTTCAGTAACATAAATTCCAAGTGTCTATTCTTGCCTCTACAGAATGGTTTTATATTTCACAACATTTTATAAGCTGATTTATTTACAGTGTTAAATTTGTAACAGGAAACTTTATTAATGTGGGGAAATATAGTTTAATTAATATACATTATTTCTTACACATTAGCATGACAATCATATCCCCTCGATGGAAATACATGAACACAGCCACAGCGCCCCCAGTTTTTGGACCCTCACAGGTTGATCTCTGTTGTTTGATGTTGCTGCTATGTGTTCTCTATTGGACAGGTTCTTAAAAATCAGAAGTGAGAAGTCCCACAATTAAAACTAGGTTACATCACAATGTATTATTAAAAGACAGTTATCATTTTTTCTTTACAGTAGTAATTTCTCAGTTTTTATTAGCCAAATTATATTGCCTTCTGGAAACTCCACAGAGTAAGCACAATAGAATATTTCTAGGGAAATGGGGAACTTTCATAAATATGGGCTTGGTTTCCAAGTTGAAGCCAAAGCCAATTTTATGAATTTAATTTTTGTTCTACAAGGTCATGAACTTACAGTAAAACCAAGGGCTAAATTTAAAGCAACATTGATCTTACATATGAATCTGGGTGAAAACTATGCAAGGCAAGGCAGTTTATGCTGAATTAAGCTGTGTTTGCAAAATGTGATAAAAAGCACTGCCTATTTTGGAACCCATTTCAATGGGTGTGCACTCATGAGGACTAAGTCAAATAAAAATGTCTGCCCAAATTTACTTTGGGGTGAGGCTGTCAGATTTCACACAGTTTTCATTGCCAATAGCAAGCATTTCTCAGTCAGAGTGGACCATAAAGTTGCCATTTTTCAGAATTGGTTTACTCTTAGAAGAAATTTAACATTAGAACAAAAAGCCAAATACCTATGTCTAAAACCAGCCCAAAGAATTAACTGTTTCATATATACAGTATATATTACACAAACATACATATGTACATGTATATGTTTATGTGTGTATGATAGAGATATATACTCTGTGTGTGTATATGTGTGTGTATAAATATATAAAGAGAGAGCCAGAAAGAGATAGACAAGAGGGAGATACACATACACAGATATACACACACACACAGATACACACACACACACACATACACACACACACACACATATCACTGGTTAATTATATTTGAAGACAATAAAAGAAAAAAGTTGATAGTATTTTTTCCAGTAATTTTGAGGACCAAGCCAGGTCTTTTCAAGTACATTATCTTATGAATCATACAACAATCATATGAAATAGCTATATCCTATTTACAGCTTTTTTTCTAAATCGAAGACAGAGAATTTCAGGGACTTTCATAAGAAATGCAGCAAAGCTGGGTTGTAAAATAAGGTACCACAACTCCATATCCTTTCTTCTAGCTTTTAACTTTTTATAAGTCAGTGATTCTGCTACTTAACTAAGAGGAATGGAATTATGAAAATACCAGTCTAGGCCAAATATGCATGTTTTTGATCCACTTTAAATGAGTTAGCATTTGAATAGAACACAGGACAAAGCTTAAGGAACAAATAAACAGACAAGACAATAGTGTATATTAAAAATTCAATTAAAATATTACATAAAAATTTAAAAGCAAATACCTAGGGGGAAGAACTGTGCAGAAAAGAAAAAGTCACATATGGAAGAGATGGGCTAGACTGCCTTGTGGAAAACGTGATGATTTTGTTAAGTTATATTTATGGCTATTGCAGATTAAAAGAAAGAGAAATAAAAACAAACAGAGTAACAGCTTAATGTTACAGTTGAATAGAATTCAAGTTATCCGGTAACAATTTTAATTTAAATATAATATGCCAACCTCTACCTTTAAAGCAAAATAAAAGCATATATAATGTCCCATTTTTCCACATAATTAAATTGTGTTCCATTATGTCACCAAATGGTTATTATGAGCCATATACATTTTACTGAAAAATAATCTGCACCTGAAAAAGGTAAAGTAGAATTTAAGGGGCTTAATCACATTTGCAGATATGTTGATTATTCGTTCAGTTAAAGTAAACCTTTGAAACCAAATATTATTTCAAAGTATAAGAAAAATATAATGGATGCCTATTTAAAAATTCCCACATAGGTATAACCCCTAATATTTTACCAATCCAAAAGCATAAAATCTTTTGAAATTACTTGGATTTGTAAAACTAACAACTTAGAGACGGCATGTGAACGAACCCTTAGAAGAGAATGAGTTTTAAGATGAGATAAATTAGGGCAACATTTTTCCCAACTCCCTTATAAATGAATCTAGTATGTTACTCATACTACATTTTAATGGGAACATATTCAATAAAAGACACTTAATATGAATTTTTAAAAAATATTATAAACTACATACAACTTGCAATATAAAATATTAACCTGCTGCTTGGGTTAATTACATTTTTATAAATAAAATATAAGCTATTCATAAAATGAGAAAAATAATGGAAAAATGAAAATAACTTATGAATAAACTTATTAGTAGGAGGATGACAAGGGCTAAAACTATTTACTCCCATGCTACTTAATATAATATTAAAGTATATACATTTCTTGGGGAAATGCATGTGGAAACAGTTCATTTAAGGTGGAAGGGACTGTGGATATTTGTCCAGGGAGTGTGAAGATTCAGCTGGTGTAGGATAAGGAGGAAAATAAATGCAGAGCCGTATTCAAACATTTGGGAAGCTATGCATGCAAAAAGAAATAGGCATTTTTCCCCTGAGCTCTAAGGCAGTGGTAATCAAACTTTAAAGTACATAAGTGTGATGGTTAATTTTATGTGCCAACTTGCCTGGGCTGAGGGATGCCCAGATAACTGGTAAAGCATTATTTCTGAATGTGCCTTCTTTCTGTGTCCTCACATAGTAAAATGGGAGAGGTCTCTTTCTGGCCTTTTTCATAAAGGCACTAAGCCCATTCATGAGAGCTCTGCCCCTATGGCCTAATCACCTCCTAGTGGTCCTACCTTATAATACCATCATCTTGGGGGTAAGTATTACAGCATATAAATTTTGAGGGGATGTAAACATTCAAACCACAGCAATAGGAATCCTCACAAAGGTTGTTTACAATTTTTATTTCTGGATTCTACGCCTGGACAATCTGATTCCAAAGGTAAGAGTTGACATTTTTAAAAGCAGCAGAAAAGGTTGCAATGAATATGGTTGATAAATTAGACTCTAGAAAAACCAGTGGGTTGAAGGTGTGATATTACATCCATGTATGAAAAGCAAGGAAAACATTAACTGATAGTCTATTTATAGTCCATCAGTTAGTCTGACAGTCTATTCATTTCTGACGCGGAGTAGATGCCTTATAGCCTCCACACCCCCTCCCTTATTGATGATCACGTGCAGATATTCATCAGCAAAAACTGAATGCTCAATTTTTAAAATATATTCAACAATCAGACATTGATCATCAAGTTCACATCTATTCTCCTGCCTCTCACCTGGATTATTGCAACAGCCTCCTTACTGGTGTTCCTGATTTTACCATTGCTTCCCTGCAGTCTCTGTTCAACAAAGCGAGGCAGAGATCATCCTAATATATACGTCAGATCAAAACTGTACTCAGTTCAAACCCCCAAATTTTACTATGGTGTAGAAGGCCCCATATGTTCTAGCTTTTTGTGACTACCCCGACTTCATCTCCCTCTTCTCTCTACCTTCCAAGCAGACAGGCATACAGCTTCCTCACCTGACTTTAGTCTTTTTCTCTGGTGTCACTTTCTCAATGAGGCTTTTCTTGACTACCCTAGTCATAACTGCAATATCTTCTTCTCTGTTTTATTTTTTTCCAAGTTATTTATCACAATCTATACAATGTACACCACGTATTTTGTTAATTGTTTTCTTGTGTATCACCCCACACAGAAATGCATATTTTATGAGGGCAGAGATTTCTCCCTGTTGTTTACTACAGTATCTTCATCTAGGGGATCAATAAATATTTGCTGAATAAAAGAATAAAGAAAAACTTAATGTTGAAGATGCAACTATAATACATTTTTCTGCATATACATCAAAACTTGTTAAAAGCACAGCTGGGACAAATAGGTTTGGTAAAGGATTATTGCATTTCAGTTAAGTTCCCCTGTTCTTGTAAGGGAATTTAGGAACATAGATGGATGAGACTTTATAACCTTTAAAGTCCTTTCCAGGGTTAAATTTTACCCCATCTATAAGCAATTCTCCCAAACAAATTGTGGCAGAAATGACTAATTACCCACCCTCCAATCCATACCGTTCATATACACCACATGCTATTTTCCCCTCCTTCTATATTAGTAGATTCTTTAGCTGAACACACGACCTCCGAGCTAAACACCGCAACCCCCAGTTCCCAGACTGCTTTCTATTTTGATGTGAGGCATGTGACTAGGGTCTTCAAAACAGGATGTGAGTGTGTGTGTGTGTGTGTGTGTGTGTGTGTGTGTGTGTGACGGGGCGGGGGTGGGAGTGGGCTATAAATTATATATAAGTAGTCCTCAAAATAAATGAACATACCAATGCAATCCTCTTTCCCATTTTACACTGGTGTGATAAGTCATCTTATCCTCAACCATTGGCTAAAGATAACACCTTAGGATAACACAGCCACAAGATGATAGGACCCTGCCAATTCCATCAAGCTACCAAATCTGCTGTTCTGGACTGTTACAGGAGGGAGAAATAAAATAAATAAAACTCTCTTGCTTAAGCCAACGTTTTATTCTAGTAACCTACCCTGTGTTGCAAATAATATATAGCATTTTTTTTTTTTTTTTTTTTTTTTGAGACGGAGCCTCACTCTGTCACCCAGGCTGGAGTGCAATGGCGCCATCTGGGCTCAAGGCAACTTCCACCTCCCAGGTTCAAGTGATTTTCCTACTTCAGCCTCCCAAGTAGCTGGGATTACAGGCACCTGCCACCACTCCCGGCTAATTTTGTATTTTTAGTAGAGATAGGGTTTCGCCATGTTGGCCAGGCTAATCTCGAACTCCTGACCTCAGATGATCCACCTGCCTCAGCATCCCAAAGTGTTGGGATTACAAGCGTGAGCCACTGCACCTGGTCAGCATTTTCATAGATAAAATAATCCTTGAAACTCTAAAAAAATAAAATTAAAATTCCAATATAAAGGTGGTAAAATTACGGCAGGAGTTCATTGATTTATTTAGAGGTGAAGGGTAGAAATCAAAATCATGTAGAAGTAGGAACTTTGAAAATATAACTTTATTAACTATTTAATAAACAGTCACTTTGCTGGGATTGTATATGCATATGTTATTCAGTCTTTACAATAACCTCCAAAGGTAGGTATTATCATATATGTTTTACAGGTAAAACAGATAATGCTCAAGACGTTTAGAATTTAAGGCAGCACTGTAAGTAAGTGCTAGAACGAAGAACCAAAGTCTATGAGTATTTCTCATTTCTCAGTGTCTTTTCCACTCTCTGATCTTTAGATTTAGATAGATGCTTTGCTTCAGAGGTCTTTGAGAATTTTAAACAGAAGTAGTTGATTTACCACTTGACAAATACATCCCCAGTCTTTCTTCCTTGGAACGCAGCTCTATAGAGGCAGTGTGATTCAAAACCCTGAGCAATGGGTGGAATAACTATTAAGTTGAGGGCTAATCCCCAATTTGGACTTGGATTTCCAGAGTAAGATATTTAACCTGTCTGGACCTTAACCTGTTTGTCTAGTTCCTGCTGTAAGATAACTCAAATAACTGAGTCTGCTTAAATGAGCTACAAAAGCATTGGCATTAAGTGGAATTTGGTAACAGAATCCCCTTTCATTTGAGCAGTCTGGAGTCAAAAGCAAAATTTAAATCCAAAAAACACATACACAGTCCGGATTCAATAATTCCACAGATGTGGTTACAAAGTAGATTCAAATGTTTATGACTTTTTTTCCTGGCTAGGAAGAAGGGAACTCATTCAAGAAGTTTAACAAAAACAACAAAGAAACTAAAGGCACAGTCTTAAGGTATTTACATATATGTATGCACATATATGCATACATATATACATATACAGCTATACATCTATGCATATGCATGTATAACCTGGCCAATTCCCTGCACCCACATACACTGTTGTCACCCAGCCTGCAATGAACTCTAGTGGATCATCACTGCACTGTGTGCTCAGCGGCCTTCAGACCTGAGACAACTCGAGTAGTTGGGACATTTATCTCTTGAATCTGGAAGCCTTCCATATTGGCAAGAACTCAACCTCAGTCTGCTGAGAATACTAACAAAGTGTAAAAGACCTGACTTTTTAGATAGCTGTACCCGCCAACACCCTGGTTTCACATGCAACACAGAGTGGAGTCTTTGGTCTTAACATTCGGCTGCAGAAAGAGAAAGAATACTTTTCTCGTTAAACTCTCCAATTCATCATTATGGCCCTCATGTCAAGGCAAGATTTTTCTTCCCAGGCTATTGTTAAGAAAAGTGTTGCACCTGGTTTTCCTGGTTTCTCCTCCTGTCTCTCCACTTTCCTCTCCCTCCACCCTCCATAAACATGGACAAAGGTTTTTGGTCTCCTCTAGATCATACTAGACAGGGAAATATTTGGGAACGAGCTGAGGGGACAGCTGTACAAGAATAACGGACACCTGTGATTTTCTTCCCCATGCTGTAAATAATAAGATAATTTGCATCATCTTCTAAAACTACTTTTTACATTTATCCAGTTTGTAGAATGTACCTTACTCTTTCATTTGTATTCAGTGCTGTGTTTCTATTCATTCCATATTGCTATAACTTTGAGGTGTTCTTTGATTCATATGTTAGATATCTATCAGACAAAACTATAGTAAATCATTTTCTGCCTCATTCTAGATGTGAGCTATTATATGTATTTACAGCAACTAAAATTTGTTAATAAGGGAAATTACAAAGATTCTCTGACAATAAAGTATGTAAGAAAGGTTTCCAGAGTTCATTTTCTCTTTAGGGATTTTGCTTTATCTTGCTTATTATATGCATGTGCGTAGGAAATGAGAAAGTATTCCATGTGTACTGTTGGACATATTACTGTTAAAGGTGAAAAAAGTTGTAGTATATGTAGCCAATGGATCAAACGTTTAATAAGCATTTTTCTGGATCTTTCAACTTAGTATTTTTTTAAGTTTCTTGATAAATATAGTAGATGTGACTGGATGGAATCCTTTCGTTTAAAAAAAAAATTTTTTTAAAGGTACACTTGTGGGAAATGTCCAGATAAGATCTTAAGAATTCAAGTATTTACCATAGAGATGTATTGCATTATATTAGAAAGAATATCCTGTGTGAGATTTTAAAAAATAATACTATATACAAAGTGCCTTGTAGATGGTATGCTTTACCTGACATGTATTATTACAAATTCTTTTATTTTTAAAAGGAGGCACAATCTATTTAGACATCTGTATCATATAGCTATATCTGAGTCACAAATCACCTTAAAACACAGTTGCTTAAAACACCAATTGTGTACTATTTTTCATGAGTCTATGGGCCACCTGTGCAGTTCTCCAAACCTAGTCTTGGTTCAGCTAATAGCTGGGCCTATTCATGCATCTGCATTCAACTGATAGGTGAGCCAGAGGCATGCTGATCTAAGACGGCCTGAGATGCATGACCTGACTGCTCCACATGATCTCGCATCCTCCAGCAGCTTAGCCAAAGCTTATTCTCATGGCAAAAGCAAGGGTTCAAAGAGTGAGTGCAAACTTAAAAGGCCTTTGGGGCCTCAATCCAGAACTGGCATGCCATCACTTCCATTATATGCTTTGGCCTAAGGGCCTAAGGAAGTCATAAGTCCAAACTAGATTTAAGAGGTAGAGAAACAGACTTCATCTTTGAATGGGAACAGCTGTAAAGTTAGACTACAAATAGCTTGGATACAGGGAGAACTGATACCCTTGCTTTTGCCATGAGAACAAATGTTGGCTAAGCTGCTGGAGGATGAGAGATCATGTGGAGTAGAGTCAGGTCATGCATCTCAGGCCATCCTAAATCAGCATGCCTCCAGCTAACATATCAGTTGAATGCAAATACATTTGTTGAGTTCTTGGGTTGTAGTTGTTGCCTGCCTCATAGCTATTGCTTTCCTGAATGTGTCTGACAAACCCAAAATGCACAGGTTAGAGATGACACTTTTGAACATCAACAGGAAGTATGCTCAAGTATGTCAGAGTATGGCATTGTCTTTTACATGGAAATATGTATGTTATCTTTTATATTATCTTTTACTTTCTGTTAATTCTGTCTTTAAAGTTGATGCCTACAAGTCCCCAATATCTAGACCCACAAAAAAGCATAAGAACAAAGAGAAGTGGATCTCCTACAGCTAACTTTATCATACAGGGGAGGCTGAGTCAAGAAACTATAATTCTTCAGGACTGTTTGAACCAAACTAATTTCCTTCAGCTTAAAATACTGTGGTAATGCCATTGCATATGGCTGTGCACACAACCTTGCACTTAAATCTTTAAGTATGTCTGCCTCTTCAATGTTTACCATATCAATGAGGAAGAAGTAAAAATCCACTTTGAACCTAATGTCTTCTCCGCAGGAGTAAATCTCAAGCATACTTCCTGTTTCTAGATGTCTGTAGATTTCCATAGAAAAATAAATTGACTTGCTGAGCCAGCCAAGGATACATGTTCTCAGGAACCTCACACAACAATCTTCTTCTGATCTCTTTTCCCAAAGTGTCAGCTTTGGGAAACTTTGAGAGTTCTGAGCTTTACAGCAACATCAGTAACACCATTGTAAGACCTAACATTATAGGACCATAATATTGGCTCACCGTAACACCGTAAGACCTTGAAACAAAGGCTTATATCTTTATTCACTTTTTTAAAAAAGAAGTGTTGAATGAATGCATTATGAGGTGAAATCTACACATAAAGCCATGCTATTAATGAAATAATCCTTATCAAATTATTTGGCAGGTATTTTGTTGAATTCCAAAACAGTGAAACTTCTGCCTGGAGTTCAGTGAAGCATACCAAGATATGACCTATAAGAAATCAGTAAACCTCTGTAAATTAGATAAGAATTGTTCATTTTGTTCCATTTACTGACAAGATGATGATTTATGGTTCTAGTTTTCACAATGTCAATAGCATTCATGGAAGAAGAGGTTTATTTTATGACTGCAGGCAGCATTATTTTATTCCAACGTATACTGATGTAGAAAGTCCTAAATTACAATGGTAAGTAAAGCTTTGTTTCTTCAAAAAAGTTAGTAACAGTAAGATCTGCTAAACTCTTATGGTGCTTCATCATGCATAAAGTATAAAAAGTTTCATCCCAGCAAAATTTTACTTGGCAAAGAAACTACACCAATTGAAGAACTTTAAATAGTCCCAAAGAGATGCACAAAAATAGGAATTCTTCCTTAATGGAATTAGTGTACACACAGTACCAAGAGCTGGCTTCATTCAGAGACAAGAACAATTTCTTTCCCTTGTTGTCAGTTCTTTCATGACCTCCTTCTAGTCATAAAAGAAATGTCAATAACCTGAAATTCATGATATTGGTGGATCAAGGCACTGCTTTACATTTTTTTCTTGCTCTTAGTTAGAGATCATGCCATGACTTCACCAAGTTCTTTCAGTTTTTGGCTTCCTTGGCTAAACAATTCTCTGAGCAGCATTTGAGACAAAGTTTTAATGTTTCAACAAACTTGAGATTTTTTTCCAACTACATGCATTTCTAATTGAAAATTCTTCTCATAGAAAAAGATATGAATCTTTCAAGATATTTTCGATGTGGGAAAATATGAAATACATAAGCAGGCTCATTGTCTTCCTTTTTTCCTTGTCAAGAACCTTATAATATGTGAATAATGCCTTACAGCAATGCTTTCAGTGATAGAATATGTGAATTTTCTATTTCTCATTTTAACACTTTCTAATTAACTTAGACCAAATAACATAAAGACAGATATCCACAAGCCTAATGTCAGGATATGTTTTATGTAATGCCTATAAAGAGAAATCTATTGTAGAAATTATAACAACAAAATGATGGTTATAACTATTTAAATTATACAGTAGGATCTCCTGGCTCACTACAATTTGTTTAGGGTGAAACATTGCTTCCATAACATTTGATATAAAAGCAATTTATTTAAAAATAATTTTCACTGAAACAAGAAAAATACTAGAAGAAAAAAATATATATAATTGAACGCAGCTCATGGAACCCTAATTAAGAACCTCTGGTCTAGGCCAGGCCATTCTTCTATTATGTGATATTTTCAAATATTTTAAAGCAAAGAAGGTTGAAATTCTCATTTTAACCAATTTTCCCCTCTATATTCAGGGGCATGGACCACATCTCAATAAACTGTGGGGAAAAGAGTAACCCTTTTATTTCAACTTGGCTTACATTCATATATAGGAAAGTCTTCTGTGCTTTTAACTAAAGCACATTTTAACTAGATCTTTCCAGAACACTTCTGTATACTAATAATTAATAAGCGTGATAAAGAATATGTGGTTTAGAAAATTTATAAAAGGTCAATGAATCATCCAAAAAAAACTGAATTATGCATAAGGTATTTTTAGCTTTGAAACCCTTGTGATTTCAAATACTTCTGGTGCTCTGTACCAGCTAATGTCTTCCCTAGCCAGTACAGCTTAACCCTTTATCCTCTAATGATTACTTTTGCAAGAAAGCAGCTGGTAAGTACTAAGTACTAACTTATTATTTTGATATCCTGTAGCTGAGTGCTCTGCAAAAATGTTGACCATGACAACCAATAAGACATACCTTTTATATGTCTATCTAAAACACACAGGTGCATAAGTATTGAATTTAACTATGCTTGCCATAAATCATTTTCATCATTATTGAGTTAAATGTACTGTAATATTTTTTATTAAATGTTAATATATTACAGATGGTAATGCTGGTCTTGACCCACTAAATTTATTTCATCAACCAATAATACACTACAACTTACAGTTTGGATCACACCAGCCTAAACCCAAAAGAACATGGCTATTTTTTTCTCTACAAAATTAATGAATTTACTTAGTCAAATGTGTTTCTAGAGTTTATCTTTTAAAAATGAGGGACTACTTATTCTATTTTCCTGAAAATTTACAATTCTCAATTTACAGGAACATTCTACTATCCAGAGCACATTATTCTTTAGATAATCAACCATTATATAATAATTATTATTGTTATGTGATTTGTAGATTTATTTCTAATCTTCACTATAAGCCTGAAATGTATAGGCTGTATGATTCCCATTTTGTATTTGAGAAAACTGAAGCTCAAAAAGTTGAAGTATCTTATGTGATCCCATTGCCAGGGTGTCACTTCAGGTTCCTGGACTCCAATGCCTCCTGTGTTCATTGTCCTCACTGCCCCATGGCTAACATTTTCCAGCATAAACAAGGCATTTTCATGGGTATTCACACAAAAAATCTGCAAACCACACGTTAAAAAATTAGGATGACTTCTTGTGTATTTCTCTTCATTTGTTTGAGATAATTTTGTTGAAAATTGTTAGGTACATTGATGATAATACATAGATGAAGAACATAAGGATCCTCTCACCAAGAATCTTAAAATCTGCTAAGTAATTTCCATGAAGAAAGGACCAAGACATTGACCTGGGAACACAGAAGGACGGACGTTTGCATCAATTAGAATTTTGCAAAAATTTTTTTGACCATGACACATAGAGGGAGGAGTGGTATTTGGTCTCAACCGTAAAGGATTTCAAAGGATAAAAAAGAGAGGTATGGCTATTTCAGGCTTACAGAAGGAGCTTGATATAAAGTATGGGAAGCAGGAAGCACACTGGGTGTCTGGAGCCCTGAGCAGGCAGTCCAGTACAGCAAGCAAACAAGATAGAGGGAGGATTCAGGAACCAACCACATTCTTGAAGGGAGTAAATACCCTACCATTAATAACTCACAGTGTATTCTCTGTTCTTTTTTTAAAAAAATATTTTTTCTTACTTTAAAACTTTCACTTGAAAAAGTAGATTTGACTCGATTTCTATCAGTCTTCAGCTAGTCAGAAAAAAAATAAATACAGCTGGATTCAAATGTTAAATTTTAAATCGTTTGACCAAATGACTATAAAGTCTGGAAGCAAAGGTGAATATATATAATGGTATACACACACACACATAGGTTATTGCTATTACATTACAGCACATAATGTGTTGAATGATATTGTATTAAAATGTTTTCCAGACTTTATGGCCATTCAGTATTTTACAGCTCTGTTGCATAAATAGTTTCTATCACTTGATAGCAACATACAGATAACAGCCTAAACAATACAGTGTATTCACAGTGGGAAGAATAGTTTGAAAATTTAAGTGGCATCATCCAAATAGTCTTTTAATTTAATATATGCTGACAAACTTAAGCCTCAAAAAAAAAAACCTGTCATACCTCAGAGTATCAAACTAGCTGATTAGAATTAGAAAAACAGGTAAAATGCAGCTGTTTTTATCAAAGTATTTTATGTAGTCTATTTTTTTTTCACCAGAATCAGTCTATCATCTAGTGACACAGACACAAATTAGAACCAAAGGTAAATATTTTACAAAACCCCATTCTTAAGCTGTTCATGTTTTGGCCCTAACTATCATGCTTTCCCATAGGTATGTTCAGAGTTAAACACAAGCTCTGGTCTGCCAACTGTAACTTCACTCCATTCTCATATCAGATTATAAGTGAATAGTGACAATGCTACCAATGGGTATAACTACCAACGCAATTCAGTTTCTAAATAATTCACTAACCAGGTAAAAAGCTTTAAGAAATTAGGCATTATTTTACCAATGAAATTAGACAACATATCCCTACCACCTAATACAACGTACATAGCAGACAGTCAATATCTGTTGAATACAGAACTAGATTAAGTCATACAAGCTCCAGCTGTGATAACTCTACCATAATATTCTTTAGAAGCGCAAACAACTATAGGTCTTTAAAATATACTTAAATGGATAAAGAAACAGACTAAGAGAAAGAGGTTAATTATGTGTAGTTTCATATTTCTTCGTTTTAACAAACCAATGAATAATAGAATGGTAAGGGATGCTCCACCATAAGAACCCTTACTATTGTGAAAATTTACAGGATTCGTAAAGTAAGATTCTCTGTTTTCACCTGAGTTAATTCTACTGTCTTTATCTTTGCTGCCCTCCTCTGGAATTCTTATATCACCTGGTCCTCTTTTCCAAAGAATATGTACTTTGTACTTGACTTTAGAATAGAACTACAAGAGATAATTCAAACTTTTCCATTTCTATTTCGCAGTGCTCTTTTTTTTTTTTTTTTTTTTTTTGAGACGGAGTCTTGCTCTGTAGCCCAGGCTGGACTGCAGTGGCCGGATCTCAGCTCACTGCAAGCTCCGCCTCCCAGGTTTACGCCATTCTCCTGCCTCAGCCTCCCAAGTAGCTGGGACTACAGGCGCCCACCACCTCGCCCAGCTAGTTTTTTGTATTTTTAGTAGAGACGGGGTTTCACCGTGTTA
Organism: Chlorocebus sabaeus; assembly: GCF_047675955.1. Lineage (NCBI taxonomy): Eukaryota > Metazoa > Chordata > Mammalia > Primates > Cercopithecidae > Chlorocebus > Chlorocebus sabaeus. The sequence goes on from NC_132915.1 coordinate 42,348,364, forward strand.
GCCAGGATGGTCTCGATCTCCTGACCTCGTGATCCGCCCGTCTCGGCCTCCCAAAGTGCTGGGATTACAGGCTTGAGCCACCGCGCCCGGCTGCAGTGCTCTTTTTGCCCAATTTTATAGCACAGGCTTGGAGGCAGAGAAGCGACAATGTAACGACTACAGGTTATTTCTATGTTTTATCCCAGGACACATTTGTTCTAGTTTGTATAACATTTAATGACACTTTCTGAACAACCTATGAAATGGTTTGGTCTTTCAAAATATCTTCTGTAAGACTACTATTTGACTAACACTGTGAGGCACACTCATGATCAGAGGTATTACATTACTTTTTGATCCAGAACTGACTTTGGCTAGTATGACTCATGTACATACCATGAGTATATTTTACAATGGAAGACTCTTGTAATACAAATAAGTCAATGCTAATTTGTTAACTCATGAATATTTTTTTTTTTTTTGAGACAGGGTCTCACTCTGCTGCCCTGGTTGGAGTGCAGTGACACAATCATAGCTCACAGGAGCGTCAACTCCTGGGCTCAAGCGACCCTCTCACCTCAGCCTCCCAAGCAGTTAGCACTACAAGCACATGCCACCATAGCTGGCTAATTATCTGTTGCTGTTTTTTTTTTAATTTTTGATAAAGGAAGGGATTCACTATGATGTCCATGCTGTAACTCATAATTTTTAAACATTCTTATTTACAAAGGCAATTTGTATTAGTGTACAATAAAAGGTACATATAAAATAAAACATTCAAAGATTAAAACAAATGTAAAAAGAAATAATGTGAAAGGAAGAGAAATAGAGTGGTCTAGCACCTAAACTATACCAGATATTGTGCCTGTTGATATTTTCACTTTATCTCATTTGTTTTTCCCAGCAGTCCTGCTCAGTCAGCAGGAGTCACTATTGCACAGTGGCTAGGATTAAAACCCAGAATAATAATAATAATAATAGCCAGAAGCAGTTGCATTTGAATAAACTCCAAAACTTACTCCACTTTGCTGGGCCTTAATTTTTCACCTACAAGGCAGCGGGAGATAATGTTCAGTATGTACCTCATTCAGTGGGTCTGAAGACTAAAATAAGTTTTGTTGTTGTTGTTGTTTTGTTGTTTTTACAGCACAATGATTCACCAAAATTTTACTAAGAGTTGTGTTTCAGAATTTTCCAAGCTTGGGGATTCAGCAGTGACCAAAATGATCAATGTCCCTAGTCTCACGGAGCCAATATTCTAGTGAAGGAAAATAATAAAACAAAAATCAGTAAACATTATGTCAGATGTGATAAGTGCTATGAAAAAAATAAAGCAGAATAGGGACAATGAAGAATGACTGGCAGCTATAATATATGGAGTGACCAAAGAAGGAATCTCAGGAAGGGTGGTATCTGAGCAGAGCACTGGAGGAAGTCACAGAATGAGCCCCATGATTATCCAAGGGAGCTCTTCTCAGGCAAAGAGAACAAGTGCAAAGTCCCTATAGTAGGAATGTACTCAGGAAGTACAAGGAATGGCAGATAAGCTAGTATGGTTAGAATACAGAGAATGAGGAGAAAAATGATAGGAAATGAGATCAGAGAGGCTGCGAGAGACTCAAGCATGCGCAGCCTTGTGGGCTAGGTTAAGAACTTGCATTATCTCATTTATGCTTTTATTCTGGATTACACAGTTGCTATACAGGCAATAGACAAAAGGGAAGAGAGCAAAAGCAGAAACTAAGACAAAGTTCCATGTAACAGCAGGGACCAGTGTAGCTGTTATAGAAATGATGAGAATGGGTTGTTGTATTAGTCAGGGCTCTCTAGAGGGACAGAATAGGATATATATGAAAGTTAATAGTTTCTTAAGTTATATGATCACAAGGCTGTCTGAAAGCTGAGGATAAAGGAGAGCCAGTCCGGGTCGGGCACGGTGGCTCACGCCTATAATCCCAGTACTTTGGGAAGCTGAGGCGGGAGGATCACGAGGTCAGGAGATCAAGACCACCCTGGCTAACATGGTGAAACCCCGTTTCTACTAAAAATATAAAAAATTAGCCAGGCCTAGTGGCCAGTGCCTGTAGTCCCAGCTACCCAGGAGGCTGAGGCAGGAGAATGGCGTGAACCCGAGAGGTGGAGCTTGCGTGAGCTGAGATCACGCCAATGCACTCCAGCCTGGGCAACAGTGCGATACTCCGGCTTGAAGAGAAAAAAAAAAACAAAAACAGAGGAAAGCCAGTCCAAGTCCCAAAACTGAAGAACTCAGAGTTTGATGTTTGAGGGCAGGAAGCATCCAGCACAGGAGAAAGATGTAAGTTGGGAGGCTAGGCCAGTCTCGCCTTTTCATGTTTTCCTGCCTACTTTATATTTGCTGGCAGCTGATTAGATTGTGGCCACCAGATTAAGGGTGGATCTGCTATCCCTAGCCCACTGACTCAAATATTAATCTCTTTCTGCAACACACTCACAGACACACCCAGGATCAATACTTTGTATCCTTCAATCCAATCAAGTTGTCACTCAGTATTAACCTCCGTAAGTCCACCTCTTGTCAACTTGAACCTATACACATCTCCAGAGATCATATATAATCTTCAAATAAAGAAAATAATGTCATAGTTATGCCTAACATAATATAACTATCCTTCGTACAACCAGAAATGCACAAATCCCCAACCCAAACACTATACCATCAAGTTAACAATACTTAAATGCTGATATGAAGTCAGTAAATCTTCAATCCAATCAAGCTGGCAGTCGGTATTAACCATCACAGTTGTATTTTGCGTCTCTTTGAGTGGTAGTGCCATCAGATTTGCTGATCTACTGGAAGTGAAGATGAAAGAAAATTAAGCTTTTTATATCAATTTTTGGTCTAAGTAACCAGAGAATAAAGATGGCATTTACCAATATGAGAAACAATATACGAGTGGGAAGTTTGGAGTGGGGGGAAAAAAAAAAACAAGTTTGTTTTGGACACATTAAGTTTGATACCTTAGTAGAAAACCTAGTAAGTAGTTGCATGTCCAAGTCTGGATGTTGAGTGAACAATCTTGGCTGCAGATATAAACTTGGAGGTAAGAGGTAAAAATATGGTATTTAAAGCCATAAGACTGGATAAGACTGTTTAGGGCTCAGTGAAAACCCAAGACCGTTCCATGAACTAAGCCCGGGGATATTTCAATATTCAAAAGTTAAGGAAAAGAAGAGAGACCAGAAAAGGAAACTGAGGAAGCATGGTGAATGAAAATCAAGAGAGGTGCATCTCCGGTGACAAATGAACAATTTTTTTCAAAAAGGATGGGGGAAAACAACTCAAGCCAAATGGTTGCAACAGGTTGATTACATGAGAATTGAAATTGACCTTTGAATTTGACAATGTAGAGATCATGGCCATGTTTACAGGAATAGGTTTTCATTCTTTCTTTAAAAGGATGGAAGAAGAGGTAGTGAGCATGGATAACTTTTTCACAGATTTTCTCTGAAAGGAAGCAGAAAAAGGGGATAGTATATGGAAGAGCAATAGGATGCAAAGTGCAAAAATATATATAATTTGCAAAGATGACCATAATTGTTCTCTTCCCTGTATTCATCTCCCCTTTGCATTGTGACTTTCCAGATCTTCTCATCAAGAGATGGAATCTGAAACGACCGTGCGGGTTGTTTGACCATCAGAAGGCAGTGAAAGTGATATTGTTCTGAGCTTCATGATGCCTTGCAAACTCTCCACTTTCTCTTGAAAACTATCCAGTCACCATGTTAACAAGCCCAAGTTAGCCTGCTTGGTGATGAGAGACATGTGTCTCCATCACCCCAACTCTCCTTTTCACCCCCTCACTCTGTCACTCAAGTACAGACAACCAACCCCCAGAAGCAGAACTAAATAAAAATTAACCTAAATAAATAAAAATTAACCAAGATACACGAGGGAGCCCAAGCAAGAACAGAACAGCCCCACTAAGCCCAACCTAAACTACCAACCAAGAGAATCACGAACTGACAACATAGCTCCTATTTAAAGACAAAGATTTTGGGGGTGCAGCAAAACGAAACGGATATAGAAAAGACTTTTTTGCCATTGTTTTGTCATTATGGTTATTTGTTTTAATATGGGAGATAATGTAGCATGTCTGCTGCTGTGAATAATTCAGCAAGAGGAAAAAATAATGATGATCAGAGAGGAAACCATTTTAAAAGCAATATTTCCTATCACATTTGATAGGAAATGTGAGTTTCAGTCCACTGGTAGGAATTTTGGCCTTGTATGGGAGCACAGATAAATGGCATGTGCAAAGAGGAGATGACAGAGTGCCATGGATATAGTAAGTGTTCAGTAAACACAAACCAATATGTTTAAATGACATGGCTATCCTTGGGAACATTAATTACAGACCTAAATTTTAAAGTAAGTTTTTCTGGTCCCAAAGCCCTTTCTATAATAACTGCCAGGGATCTTTTTTTTTTTTTTGCTTTATGTAGAATTATTTTCTTAATTATCTCCATATATATAAATCCCATCCATTATTTGAAAATAAGTATCACCTTTCCATGATATCTTCCTTCATATTCCCATCTTAAAGCAATCTCTCATTCCGTTAAGGCCCATAATAGTTGTATCTCAGTGTTTTCAAATAAACTTACAAATTTCTTACTTGTCTTATAATTATATGGATTAATAGAATCTCATTAATGAATTATATGCTAACTATAACTGACTATAGAATTATGAGTTATTAGAGTTTATATCTGATTTATCTTTTAACCACCTCGAGATCTATCTAAACATAACATGGAATGTATAAATATGAATGAATGAAAATGTTAATGTAATTAAGCATTACATTTAGTGTCCTGACATAGAGAGTCAAATGCGGGTAATTTAAAGGCTGACATAGTTTAACACATTATTTTAGGTGTATATTTATTATCCATTTTAAAAAATTTTAATATTTATTTATTTAGGGAGGGAGTCTCACTATGTCACCCAGGCTTGAGTGCAACGGTGCGATCTCAGCTGCAACCTCTGTCTCCTGGGTTCAAGCAATTCTCATACCTCAGCCTCCCAAGTGGCTGGGACTACAGGCATGCACCACTATGCCCACCTAATTTTTGTATTTTTTGGTAGAGATGAGGTTTTACCATGTCAGCCAGGCTGGTCTTGAACTTCTAACATCACGTGATCCACCCGCCTCGGCCTCCCAAAGTGCTGGGATTTACAGGCATGAGCCACCATGTCCAGCCTATTGTCCACTTTCAGATACATGAAAAGCTTACTCATTCGTTTATGTACATGTATGGATAGACTAGATATTATAGAATAGTTTCTCAGTAATTTCCTGCAAATAACAATTGCATCTTAATTTCTGAACTGGAGAATATTTAGCAACTATTTTTGTAAGCTTTTGTCCTTTTTAAGGAAGATTGTTGATCCCTTCTCTAATCTCTAACAGTTCATTTAAATTATCTAAATATTGCTGCAGCTGGGTGTAGGAAGCTATCTTTATGAACTCCAGCCAATTGCAACATACAAAGAAACACTCAAAAATGCCTAAAATAAACATGCAAAATAGAATACGATGCTTCCTACATAGAAAATTCCTTTTCTCACTTTTGCAATAAAAATATATTCCAAAGCATTAAATCATTGTAGAAATAAATGCCAAATAATTCTTCTAAAGACCATTAATATTTGCTTAACCATATAAGTTTCTCTGAAAAGAAAAGATATCATGCAACAAAAATGCCCCAATTCAGACACAACCAACTGATCTTTAGGAAAAGTAAAATCCTGTTTATTATCTATTAGATTGATTAGTAAAGATATTACTTGAGGGACAATAGAACTGGCACCTGTAAGCTGTAGACAGCACCATTGTGCACACCTCCATTGCATAAATTCATCTTCCAAAATAGTTTTAAGATGTAAATGAAACAAGAACAATTGTGAGTTCTCCCAAATAGCTGTGACTATATCCCTGAAAACTTGAAAAGCCAACTCTCATAGAGGATTATTTGCTGGTTAGTTTTCTGTCTAGAAGTTGGTACCAGCCTTTAAAGACACCAAGCATACGCTGTGATAAGAAAGAGGAGAAAAATCTGAGCATGACAAAGCCAAAACTAGAAAATCTGAGTAACAGACTGTTAAGTCAAAGAAGCATTAGAAGCATAATGAGATGAGAGGAGCTCATATAAAGACTAGAGAGAACAGTGCCCGAGCAGGAGAAGGGCTTGAGACAAAAGAATGAAGCTGCCCAGAGATGTGAACTTTCCTGTATCTCATAAAATTATAATGAATTCTTAAAGACCAGTTAGGGGCTAAATCGACATTTCAGAGTCTCTGGAGCTCCACATACAAGTGGAGTCCATATCCACTCATGAAATCTTTTCCAAGGGCATCCACGAAGAACTCATGAGAAAGATTGCTGGCAGAGCATAAGACCTGTGTGCTTCCCTCAATGGCACAGGCATGCATGACCTCGTAAAGACTAATAATGGAGCAGGAGTATCTACAGAAGCCTATCCATTCTCCAAAATCTCTGTAAATACCAAGAAATGATCAGCTGCCACTAGCAGCAGGCACAGAACCTCCTACGTCCTGATTCTCTTTCAGATACAAAGCAAAAGCCATCTGCCACTGAAGTGGTAAGAACCACGCCCATATATCAGAGTTGACCTTGGTGTGCCATGAAACAAAAGTCAGCTTCCTCTGGGGCAGAACAGGGACCCTTCCATCCCTCATTCCAGGCAAAGACAAGCTGCAGCTAGGAAGTGGCAAAAATCCCGCTTGTGCATAGAATTCTGCCCTTTTCAAGGCAATGTTCAGCTACCACCCAGGAAGGGCAAGAAACTTATTCACACCCGAGATCTCCCACCTATACAAGATAGTTTTGTTGACACTAGAAAGAGAAGCAGGAAATTTGCTTATACTCTCCAAGTGGGGCACTGGGGAACAGGCAGGAAGGCTGAGAAAACCCCACTTCCTGGGGTTATAGATATAAGACCTGCCCAAGTCTGAGGATGGAGTAGGGGAATGAGAAACCACTCCTGTTACCACCAGAGATCTTGCATCAAATAACAAGGAACACAGTTGTGCATTAGGGGAAGGGCAAGAGCATGGACAAAGAACCCTTCTATGATGCAGGTGAGCAAGGCTTGCTAAAGACTGGGGGTGAAGCAAAAACATTGAGAAACATACTCTGGAACCCCAAGCCCCACCTTAGGCCAATATAATAGCAGCCCAACACCAGAGGATATCCACTGACAAAAAGAATCAACCTGGATTTTTATGTCAACATGTATAAAAACTAACTCAAAATGGACCACACACCTAGGTGGAAGAGCTGAAGCTCTAAAACCTCTAGAAGAAAACGTAAATACCTCCTAAATTCAACAAGAAGACAAACAAGATATAAGAATAGCAAATAAGCACGTAAAAGATACTCATTATCTTTCATCATTAGGAAAGTGCAAGTTTTTAAACCACTGTGAGATGCTATCAATACTATGCACCCATTAGGATTACTAACGTAAAAAGACTGGTCATACCAAATTTTAGATAGAATGCGGGAAAAATTGAAATTTTCATTTATTGTTGGGGGAATGCAAAATGCCACTTTGAAAATACAAACGCACAGCCACTTTGAAAAACAGTTTGATTTTTTTATAAAGATAAGCATGCATTTACTATACGGGCTAATAATTCCACTCCTAGTCATAAACCCAAAAGAACTGAAAACATGTTTCTGTACAAGGACCTGTATGTGAACGGTTTTAGCAGTTTTAGCCATAAATGCCCCAAACTGTAAACAATCCAAATGTCCTTCAAATGGTGAGTGGTAAACAGATTGTGATTAATCCATAAGTGGAACACTATTCAGCAAGAGAAAGGAACAAACTACTGATATACGCAACAAAATAGATGATTCTTGAAGCACTGAACTAAGTAAAAAAAGGCCAAGCAAAAGACATATATTGTATGAGTCCACGATCTGATATTCTAGAAACATCAAAACTGAATGCAAAACAGATTAGTGGTTTCTAGCGGCTAGGATGAAGGAAGAGGATTGCCTGAAAGGTGTATGAAGAAACTTTCTGGAGTGATGAAAATTTCATATCTTAATTGCTGTGGCCATTACACAACTACAGACATTTTTCAAAACTGGTAAATGAGCTTTTTTGGTATGTAAAATATATCACAATAAAAAGAGAGAGAAAATTAAACTCTTCAATATTTAACCCTGTTAAAAACCAGAGTTAGGAACCACTGCATCCTCATTAGTATAGAGATAGGTTTAAAAAAAAACTGCAATAGTCAAGCAAAAGTATAGCATTTGTACATGAGTAGAATTTGTTGACTATGCAGCTGTCCTGGAATTTCTTGGTCACAACTTGACTTCACTGGGGACACAAAAGGTGCATCCTGATTCCAAAAGGTCTATTTAAGTCAAGGAAACAGGTGTGACTTACCTTACACTACTTTTCTCCAAAAGAATTAATAAAGGAAATTGTCACTACAGGATGTACAACTGCTGAGAAAAACTCAGAAATAAAGGTTAGCAAAAAAATATAGGAGGTTGGTTGATGAGGTCCTTAGAGAGAAATAACAAACAAAGTTCAGAAATGAACTTCCTTAGCTTTGTTCTTTTAGATTATCCTGTTCAAAATAAATTCTACCCAAGCCAATGGGGAAGGGGAGTTCTGTGCTTCCTTGAAGATTTTAGCAAAACTTTAAGTTTATGTTTTTGATTATTGTAAAATCTCTGAAGATGGAACAACTAGTTGACCCTGAAGAATAGCTCTTTGCTTTTATTTTCCATTATGAGAAAAAGTATGAAGTAGACATATAAGCTCTTACCCTGTGTTGGCCACTGCACACAGCAGGGTTTGAGGTACAAAGTGTGGAGAAAGAGTTTTGAGTGTTTGCGTCAGGGTTTTCTAGTGAGGAAGATGTTCCACCTTCTTACCTACAACTACACCAACACATTAGCTGTCTAAGTTCCTGCTGGAGTTGATTTAAGCAGAACACATTTATCCAGGGATATGATGTGGTTGGATGTGACTGCCAACAATGCTTAGTGGCATAATTTCTTATGCATGTCCTTTATTGGGAACTCCTTTTCAGTGGTACTCAATGGACTATAAATATCACTTGCTGTGAAATGCATATTGTTCTTATAGTTGCTTTACTACATCCCAGAGTTAATTCCAGTTCTCCTTTAGCACCTTTCCCAATGTTTTATATCTTTGCTGTATTCTTTTCTTTTGAAATACAATCTCCTCCTCTTGTTGACTTTAAATAAAAAATAACACTCTGAAATCATTAAAGAGGCTCCTTCTAGCTCTAAGGTTCATGAGCATATTAAAATAAAATCTATTCAAATGAATCTCTTCACTGAGCCAGTATCTAAACCAGAAAAAAATATTTAGGAACAATTTTTTCTGAACTAAATAAAAATGAATTTTCAAAAAAGTGTCCTAAATTCTGAATAAAAAATTAAAGTTTTTAATATCATATTGGAAAAAATGACTACTGAAGGGGATTTATACATGTCTGATGTTTTATTCAGGCCACTCAAGTTATTTTTGGTGATTGTCAAAACCATAAAATGTCTGTTTAATCAAAAAATGTCTGTTTGTGCTTTCTTTTTCCTCTTTGGGAGGCCCAAATTGTAACACAGAATGAGTTGCAAAAAAGAAAGGAATTTACTATATCAGAATCTGTCTAGAAGTCATTACTAATAAACATAGACATTCTTTACCAATTTCATCAGGTGTTCTAAAATAACTTGCAGGTCTCTGATCACCTCCTTTTTAATAAACAAAGTATTAAACACGACGTTTGACTCATCCACATTTGGAAAATGTACTTCATGCTGTGTTCCATTCTCTGAAATCACATATCCTGGGGTTATTGACAAACTATTCTAACTTTCTTGATTTTTATCAGAGCTTGGTTTATAATGTACAATATTATAAAAAAGATTAACTGCTTGACATAGGAATGTAGTTTAAGAAGATTATGATACATCCATAAAATGGAATATTACAAAGGCATTATAAGGTATTCTATAAATCTATAGTAAAATATATAGATATATGTTCATGACATATTGCAAAGTGAAACAATCAGGTTATAAAATAATGTATATGATAAATTAAATTTGAAAAGAATAAATATGTTGTGTATATATGGAGACGTGGAAATTTAGAGGAAGAAGATTTAAAAGAACAAACACAAGTAACTGCAGTCATCATTTGGTAGCATTATGGGAAATAGTTTCTTCTTTTACTTATTTATATTTTCTAATTTTTATAATGAACACGAAATACTTGTATAATCAAAACAAATATCTAAAACTCATTATAAACTTTCAAGTCAGATTCTTGGACAAAAGAAAATACAGTAATTGGAGAGTAAAATGTAAGATAAATGCAGAAAACCATATATTCAATCTATAAGTGTTATGCATATGCGAATATCAAGATAATGTTTTTCTACATAAATGATAAAGCCAAGCATGAGGCATAACAAACACTTAGGCTGCAATAGCTAAGGTACTTTAATGCTAAGTCAAGAAAGGGCACATAAGAGTACCCCTTCTTGAGTTTTCTAAGTAGTTGCACAGGAATAGTCACAGAATATTAACTATGAGTTACCTATTCTCTCTTAGTGACTCAGGAAGTTATCTGCTGATTTAAAGTAAGGCACACTCCTACCTTGAAATACATACTTATAAAGAAACACGTAATAGAAGCACTAGTGGAGTGCTTCACTATAAGCCAGGCACTATTCTAAATGTTTCACATGTGAAACCCATTTAATCCTCTCAACACTATGATGTCATATTACTATTACCCCCATTTTTCAGATGAAGAAACTCATGCAAATAGGGGTTAAGTAATTTACTCAAATACTTAGGGCTCACCAGTGGCAAAGAAGAATCCAGACTAGGCAGCCAAGATCTATATTTTTAGCCACTATGTTATACTACTTCTCAAAAGAAAATTAATAGAATATTAACAGAAGATAAAATTCCCATGTATATACTATATATACACACTATATATAGTGTGCATATAGATACATATATAGTATATAATATATATTATATATGTATATATAAAATATATATATAGTATATTTTTATATATTTTAATATTAGAAACTAGGCCAGGTGCGGTGGCTCACGCCTGTAATCCTAGCACTTTGGGAGGCTGAGGCAGGTGGATCACCTAAGGCGAGAGTTTGAGACCAGTCTGGCCAAAATAGTGAAACCCCATCTCCACTAAAAATACAAAAAGTAGCCAGGTGCAATGGCGGGCGCCTATAATCCCAGCTACTCCGGAGGCTGAGGCATGAGAATGGCTTGAACCCAGGAAGTGGAGGGGTTGCGGTGAACCGAGATCCTGCTGCTGCACTCCAGCCTGGGTGACAGAGTGAGACTCTGTCCAAAAAAAAAAAAAATATTTTGGTGGACTTTTTATAATCACAGACTTTTATCAGGCAATCCCATGTGCTAGTTCCTGAGGCTCATGTACTAGTTTTCAGATGTTTGCTTTCTGCCCAGAGTCCTCACCCAAGGCCCTCAAGGGGCTTGCATGCTCCAAGGCTAGATAAACTCCAAAGTTTCCAATGTTGCCTACAAAGTCCCTGGGTGATTTCTACTTTCTCTACCCTCTGAGACACTCTCAGCATGCTCTGACTCAATGGAATATTCTTGATACACAGAATCACTAGAGGAGAGAAGAAAATAGTCCCTTCCGCATCTCTCCAGAAGAGGCCACTGTGAATTTTCTCACCTCATTGACCTTTCCATATTTTCTGGCCTATTTTTAATTGAATCCAGATGAGGAAAAATAAGGTCTTACCATGACCCAACAGGTAAAGGAAAGGCATGAACTTGGCTGACACTTTCCCTTGGTGACAGTCTAATTAGTCCCACCACATTTCTTTCTCTTTTTTTATTATTTGTATTATTTTTATTATTTTTGAGACAGAGTCTCACTCTGTTTTCCAGGCCGGAGTGCAGTGGCACAATCTCAGCTCACTGCAACCTCCACCTCCCCGGGCTCAAGCAATTCCCATGCCTCAGCCTCCCAAGTAGCTGGGACTACAGGCACTCACCACCAGGCCCGGCTAATCTTTGTATTTTTAGTAGAGATGGGGTTTCACCATGTTAGCCAAGCTGGTCTCAAACTCCTGGCCTCAAGTGATCTGCCCACCTCGGCCTCCCAAAGTGCTGGGATTACAGGCTGAGCCACCATGTCTGGCCCTAATCCTACCACATTTCTACTGGGTATCATATGTTATAGCTCAAGACCAAGTCTGACTAATAATTAAAATTGTTAGCATGCTAAAGTTTGGTGCTTGTGAAACCCAGACAGCAATATTCATTTAAATAACACGGCTACTTAAAAGGTTAAACAAAAGCACAGTTGATAAATATATGTGTTCATTTCTCATTAATTATCTTAGCCATTATTTAATGTTTGGGCAAAAAAATACAATTCAACAATATGATGAAATTCAAAATAACTTCTGGCATTGCCTTTTGACCATCTAATTCATAATTTATAATATCCCAGCACCAAATTTTTATAGCATTGTTCAGCTAATGGGTTCAGAGAAATATTCTGTGATTGTTCTGGGGAAAGTAGAGACAATAGTTGAGCTGAAAAATACCTGAGTGGTCTGGGCATGGTGGCTCACGCCTGAAATCCCAGCACTTTGGGAGGCCGAGGTGAGTGGATCACTTGAGGTTGGGAGTTTGAGACCAGCCTGGCCAACATAGTGAAATCCCGTCTCTACTAGAAATACAAAAAAATTAGCAGGGCGTGGTGGCAGACGCCCATAATCCCAGCTACTCTAGTCTGAGACACGAGACTTACTTGAACCTGGGATGTTGAGACTGCAGTGAGCCATGATCATGCCACTGCACTCCAGCCTGGGCAACAGAGTGTAACCCTGTCTCAAAATAAATAAATAAATACATAAATACATAAATCAAACAAAAAACACCCAAGTGTCTTGTCCTCTTATCAATCTTAAACTTTCTGGGGATGTGTGAGGTGATTCTGTAACTACTATAAACACAGAAGGAAACACTGGGAAAATGTAGGAGCTCAATCACCTTCTCCCTGCTTTTATTTAATTCTGAACTTGCTGTAATCAATAATTGATTCTGATTATGCTCCTGTCACTAATTTCAGTTGAACTGTATCTGGGGGGAAAAAAGTCTCATAATGACTAGTTCTCCATAGGTAAAATGCCTTATCTCTGAGATAAGAGAGAAAGCATAAGAGGTTTTGTCAGTTCCCCTGGCTCCCTCTATGTCTTCAATTCCAGCCCCTTTCTCAAGGTCAATATTCCGGGAAACACTTAGGTTTGGAAGCATCACAGGAAATCTGTATGCAAATGCCTAAGTGATTTGAGTATTTTCTCTCTTCTGCATAAAAGCATTTGAAGTCCTTGAATTATTTGTTAGCCTTTCTCCTAGATGATTGAGCAAATTTGTTGATAAAACAGAATATATTTGAAAATCTTGTGGAATAAACACAGAACAGGTCAACTTTGTAAAAAAGAAATGTGCCGTTTAAAGAACATCTGAAATTTTCTCAATGACAAATACTCTTTGATCTTTGGGGTAGAAGAAATAGTCATTAAAAAGTGAAAGTAGGTTAATCCATATAGCTTATCATTCTCACTCTACCGAATCACTGTTGTTCAGTCTGAGCAATGATTACAATTATGTGATAACCCAAAATTTCCACCTCCAAGCTGTTCATTTGTCCTAAGGCTGTTGCAGAACAACAGAATTGCCTCAGGTGACTATGCTCCTGTGCATGAAATTATTTTCAACAGCCTGAAGCACAACAGAATGCTTTATGTGACAAGTTTAAGAAACATTACTTATCAGACTGCACAAGAGTCACTTTTTACCTCTGTTGCCAATCTGATCTGTCTGGTCAGATTTTTTTTAAAAAAAGCTTTCATCATACTTACTCTGCATCTCACAGATACAGTGTCAAACTAACACATAAACGAAGTTGCTCTCTAAAGCCTGGGCACCTTAACTTAGACGTCCTCCATCTCCTTGTGCCTGACATTTTCTAGCTCCCCTTGGATTATTATAAATATTTGAAGAAATACAGACACAAATCTTGTCAAAGAACAGGAGCTGAATGTTTACAATGACAGATAACTAATTAAAAATGACTTCTGTATTTTTCAGTTATCCAAAACTAAAAAATACTTTTATATCATACAAAACAGAAAGACACTTTTGTATCACACAAAACTAAAAAATAGTAGTTTGGCGTTTGATGACATTCAGAAATTAGGAGCACAATTTGGAAGAATCATTTAAGTATTCACTAAGCACCAGGATTGCATAACACTTTTCTTCAGAAAATGTAAAGTATTTTTCAGCATAAGCCTGTCTAGACTAGAATAACCATGGGGCTAACAGAGGTCAGCCCAGAGGTTAGCAGAGGCCCATGAGTGCATGTGCTGTTTCCTTTGTTACACTGTGCAGGCAGGTGATTCACCCTGGGCCTTTCAACAAAATGCAGTGGAGAAGGGGTCAAGCAAGCATAATTCAAAAGAATTCAGATGAATCTCTTTTGCTTCCAGTTATGATTGGTATCAACTGAACTCTTTTAATCTTATCAACTGATCATCCATTTACTCAAACATACACTAAGAAAATATCTATGAAGAGAAAAATCTGGTAACCTGGCAGGTTTGCTAGTCACAATTTTCCATTAGTGAATCAGCATGTTGTCAGCTCAGGATAGTTAATAACACTTCCACATGTCATCTAGAGGAAAGAAAGGCAGGAGAGAGGAAACAAGAAAAAGAAAAGGAAGCAAAAAATACAAAAATATAATGAAGATGAACTAGAATGGAAATTGGCAGCACTGAATGTATGACTACCAAGTAAATTTGTGGTATAGTGGGCTTCAGGTAGAAAGACATGAGACATGGAGGTCATTCTGAGCTTGTGGAAGAATGTGGGCAAAATAATAAAAACAAGATTATAACAGCAGATTATAATGCTCTGGTGAGCACTGTGCAAAGAGACCACATTGTAACAAACGCTTCAGGTGGAAAAATGGTGGAAAATGAGATTACGCAGATATGGGACAGCTTTCAGATCATCTGACCCCTGGATGGGAATTTAAACCTTATGCACTGTTAGTTTTCCGTTGCTGTTGTAATAAATAACCACAAGTTTACCAGCCTAAAACAACATCCATTTGCTGTGAAGTGGTAGCAGCACGGTAAGGTATCACGTCACATTGCTTCACACCTTCATTAACTTCATACCCTGTTTTCTATTGCCTTCCAGCCTGGGCTCACACCTTCTAAAGAAAATATTACCCCTATAACCCTTCCCTCAGTCTCTACTTTCCAGAGGATATTAACTAAGATTATCCCTTTGTTAACTGTGCACTTCATACAGATGTACTCCAGCATGTTCATAGGACATTTGACCCATTGGCCAAATTAGCTGGAGGGACTTTAAGAGAATACCTCTCTCCTAGCAATATAAAATTGGGCTGGTAAACACTAATTTTATACTCTGCTTGCAACCAAAATTGAGGTGATGTAGATCACTATGTATACTGAAAAGCAGAGAAAGCTGATCTGCTAAGACAGAAAAAAATAAACCAGGCCGGGCACGGTGGCTCACACCCGTAATCTCAGCACTTTGGGAGGCCGATGCAAGCAAATCACGAAGTCAGGAGATCAAGACTATCCTGGCTAACACGGTGAAACCCCGTCTCTACTAAAAATACAAAAATTAGCCAGGCATGGTGGCGGACACCTGTGGTCCCAGCTACTCAGGAGGCTGAGGCAGGAGAATGGCGTGAACCCAGGAGGCGGAGCTGGCAGTGAGCCGAGATCACACCACTGCACTCCAGCCTGGGCAACAGTAAGAGACTCCATCTCAAAATAAATAAATAAACAAACAAACAAATAAATAAATAAAACCAGATTTACAGATAAGAAGAGATCTGAAACCATAGGATCTCAGAGAGACAAGCTGATCCACAGACAAATGGAATTAATGCTTGCCTTAATTTCTGATGAGTTTTCCGTTTTTCGTTTTCCTTCCCTTTTAATCAGATGCATTTATATCTTCATAATTTCCCTCCCCTTGGATTGAGCTAGTCTGAAATGTGGTTCAGCTGCCTGCAATCAAAGGGACTATTTCAATTATTGTTGCTACGTAACAAACCATCCCAAGATCTGGTGACAAAAATCATCCACTTTATGATGCTCACAGATTCTGTGGGTCCAGAATTTGGACAGGGCATGAGAGGAATTACTTATCTCTGCTTCACAATGCCTGGGGCTTCAGCTGGGAAGACTTGAAAGCTAGATGTGATTCACTGGCTGGAAGCTGGAATCATCTGGAGCGTCGTCACTCATATGTCTGGTGAAAGATGCTGGCTGTTGGCTAAGGCTGAGCAGGGCTATAAGCTAGAACATCTCAATGTAGTCGTTCTATGTGGTCTCTCCACAGGGGCTCACTGGACTTCCTCACATCATGGCCTCAGCATTCCAAGAGAGGAAGGAAGCGTGTGGCATTTTTATGATCCAATCTCATGAGTGACATAACAGCACTTCTGCCATACTCCAATAGCTGCAGCAGTTACAAAGCTCCAGTCAGTCTCCAGGAGAGGGGACACAGACTCTACCACTCCATGGGAGGAATGTCAAGATCACATTGAGATCTTGTTGCAGCCAACATTGGAAAATACAATCTGATGCAGGACTTGACCCTCAGACAATAGGCGGGTTGAAGCCAGATTCTGAAGGTTTCCAGTCAAAGTGGGAGGTTTGGAGTCCATCCTGGAGTCAGTGGGAACCAGAGATATTGACGTAGAGAAGTGAAATGGAAACAGAGGACTAAAAAAAAGGTAACTAAATAGAAAAGACAAGAATTAGTCTCCTGAGACTGTCTCACTTAATATAGCCAGGATTTTATTGTCTGATGCCTTATATTTTGTGTTGTGAAGACAAGCCAGACTGACACTATCATTATAAAAATTATCAAATTTATTCCCAACGATTTTGTGTTACCACACCAATTTTGTTTCACAATAGAACTAAAAGCTAATTGAGGCCTGTATGTGACAATATGAGTATGCAAAGTAAATCAGCATGTACCAGTTTATGGAAGTGATCTTGTTTTATTCCATTAGAAAAAAAATGTTTTTCATTGTTTACCATAGTACTGACTACACATAAAGTGCTATTCTCTCACCTCCATTTGAGGTCTACATTAGAGGTTTTCGACACACAGGAAGTGTTGGCTTCAGTGGAAAACTTTTGAACAACACATGACATTCTCACACATCTACATAACGTGAATGTGATTTCAGGTTTAGCATGGAAGTTTAGAAGCCTGTAAGGAAAGGCTGTGGAGTAAATTATTAGTAAAGTATTCATCAAAGAAAATAGTCTAAAATCCTTCAGCAGCAATAGTATATATTTTTTTCTTTTTTGCCAAGAACCTATTTAATTTTTATGCTACAGAAGTACACACTTTTATCCATCACAAATTTAAGTCAAACATTGTATCTAAAGACATTTAAAGAAATCCAAAATAGTAATATTAAATTAAAGATACTATGTAGAATATTTTGTACTCAAAAAACTTCCTAGCACATTTATTTCATCTATTTCAACAGGTGATATGCAGCCTTCTATTTGCTAGAAATCTCTCTGCTTATTTGTGTCTCCCAACTGCATTTTTCATTGCTTGTTTAGTAAGAAGATATATGAATAATTTCAGTCATTTTTTCCAAGTATCCCTTGTTAAAAATCACAGGACATGATTCTGGAATAAAATAAAGGTTAAATGTATCTTGGACTTTACAAATCAGTACTTACATAGAAAGAGACATATTGTTTTATGAAAATATATTGGTTTAATGATCTATATGGAAGTAATATTTCATTCTTAAAATAACTCCAGTTTTCGTAAGGGTTCCAGTTTGGTACTCATAATGTGTTTTACACTGGGGAAATCTGCCATTTCCATAGAACTGATATACACAGTCTTCATTTTGAAGCCAAGGTAGGGAATATTCTCTTTCAGAGTAGGCACACAGGAGAATCTTGCACCTTGTTTGTTTCACATGTTTAAATATTGTCTTTATCTTCCAACTGTTTTGAATTTCTTGAAGTCTGAGACAGTATCTCTTCCTTGTTAAGGTGTTATATAAGAACTTACTGAACTGTTAGATTTTGTACAAGAAGTAATGGCTAAACTTACTGCAATCTTGCTATTAGTGTTTTGACATGCATCCACCATGTGATGATTAAAATTTTGGATGATTTGGACAAAAATTCCAAATGTATATGAGGTTAATATATGTATAATCTGTGATGATGATTATGTTTACAATAAAGAGAGTTTATTCCTTCATTCATTGCAAAAAGCTGACAGATACTTTCTAGGTGCTGGAATAGTACCTTTGTGGAACTTACACACCAGAGGGCAAGAAAGGAGATGAATAAATAAATAATCCAAGAGGATGGTTTGTTCTGTCTTTAAAATGAGGTCTAAAGCAGCAATAAAACACCACAGTCGACTTTCTGCTGTTGCTGCCTTTCTAGCCCTAGCCACAGAACTGAAGCTCTCCTCAACCTCAGACCATGAGATAATCTAATTTTTCAATTTGTAATGAGGCATAGTATCTGAAGCTGTGGAAATAAATTACTCGGACACTGGTTCAGGGGGCAGAAGCAACAGAGACCTCTACTTTAAGTCATACCCAAAGGACTCCTGCATGAAACCCACCAAACAATTAGTCACTGGGACATGCAGCAACCTGGAATCAGGGAAGCCACATCAACCAGCCTGTCAGAAATGTGAGACAGACGTTTGTCTGAGAACAGATGGAAATAAAGACTGGCAGATCCTCCTGCCCTCAGATGGGTCTCTGTTCTTCCAGTATTTACGTGTGCCTTCACACAAACTGGCAACTAGAAGATATAGATACACAAATAATAAGTTGCTTTTTTTTTTTTTTTTTTTTTTCTGACAGGGTCTTGCTCTTTTTCCCAGACTGGAGTGCAGTGGTGCAATCATAGTTCATTGCAACCTCAAACTCCTGGGCTCAAGTGATCTTTCAGCCTCAGCTTCCCAAATAGGTAGGACTACAGGCATGCTACCACATCCAGCTAAATTAGTATTTTTTTAGGTTTCTTTTTTTTCTAAAGACAGGGTCTCACTTTGTTGCCCAGACTGGTTTCCAACTGCTGGTTTCAAGTGCTGGGATTACATGCAGGAGCCACCATGCCCAGCCTAGGTTGCTTTCTGTTCCAATGAGTTCAAAAAGTGCACAGGCTCTGGTCTAATCACTAATCATTTAGTTTCTGAGATTGAAATGTTAGCTCACAGTATTTAAACCAGTAGATTTTTGCTGATACTCAGTTGCCACAAATAGACAGCAATAATATTTGGCTCTGATTGAGGTACACACAGGAGACAACTTGGTTTCTCTTCCATTATAGCCTCCAGAGCTTGGTGAGCACCCCCGTCCTTACCCCTTACTAACATCTCCTCAACCTCTGGCCTCATTCAGGTATTGAAATATCCAGTTCCATTCAATTTCAGTCACAGCAAGGTCTACTTGGACACTCATTTTCCATCAGGCCTGAGGACAGGGAAATGAGGGAAAATGTATTCATATATACAAAGCAGGTTGTATATATGAATGCTGTGGTAATGGAACACCTGCGTGAGCAATTCCATGTCCGTGACTTGGACAATGGACTCATTGCTGATCTCTTCAAATCCTATCTCAGCTTTTGTATATTTCCAGTCACAGCTAAGGACCTGGCCCACACACCCACAGCATCTCTGCCATACTAAATGTGGCCCTACATTTTGATCCACTGTGGGTCCCTCTTTCTCCACACACGTCTATTTCAGCCAGTTACCACTTCTCCAGCTAAAATCAGACACTCATGTCTAGACATCATGGTCCCAAATGCCTGGAGACACATATCAGACCCTGCTGAGAGAATTCTCTCACCAAGCTCTGTCCTGGTGGCTGCACTATGAGTGTAGGACTGTGAGCATGTAAAGCTCACTCCTCCCACCCTTCTGGCACTGCCTACTTTTTAGATACTTCCAAACTCTACATTTGATTCTCTTAGATCTTCCCAAATTTTGGCCTGCATGAGGATAAGGATCAGGTAGCCAATCTCTTCCCCTCACCACCCTTATAAGCAAGGGAAATAGAAAAGTCAAAGCTCTCTTTACTCCTATACATTCCTTTCAAGGCATCCTCCTTATGGATTTTAAGACATGGCTAATAGTCACTGGACCAGTTTTTCTCTCGTTAATAAATCCTATGCATGTCTCTCCCAGCTGGCTGTCTCTAGAATATGAATGTATTACCATTGGTCATCCTAAATTTGAGGCTTACCCCAAGAAAGCAGGAAAATCACATTTCAAATCCTGTCAGATATTACATTTATTTAAACTATGATCAAAATTGAGACACCAATCATCAATTCTAAAAGCGAAACTAATATAGGAATCCATGATACATACTTGGTATTTTTTTCTTTCTTTTTTTTTTTTTTTAGACGGAGTCTTGCTCTGTTGCCCATGCTGGAGTACAGTGGTGTGATCTTGGCTCACTGCAACCTCAGCCCCCGGGTTCAAGCGATTCTCCTGCCTAAGCCTCTGGAGCAGCTGGGATTACAGGCACCCACCACCATGCCCAGCTAATTTTTATATTTTTAGTAGAGACGGGGTTTCACCATGTTGGACAGGCTGGTCTTGAACTCCTGACCTCAGGTGATCCACCCACCTTGGCATCCCAAAGTGCTGGGATTACAGGTGCAAGCCACCCGCCAGGCCCTTTTTTTTTTTTTTTTTTTTTAAAAGGAATGTGTCTAAGTGAAAATCTGCTTGTGCTGTACCTCTCTTCTTGGCAATGGGTTCTCATTTTATTTTGGCATTGCTTATTTAACACAAGACTTTCATCTTTAGAAGAGAGAGAGTAGGAGACAGAGAAAGCAGAAACCAGTGGGAGAAATGTTAGAAAAGAAAAAGGAGAAGATATTTGCGAATGAGAGATTCAGAATTTTTAGATGATAATTTTCATCTATTATTCTAAATTCTACATGCAACTTTGCCCCCGCCATCCAAAGAAAATAAAATAATAGCTGATAAACGATGTTTTCTATTTTTTTGTGACATGGCCTACATCTTTCAATGGAAGTGCTTATACGAGTATTTGGGGAACAACATACATGAATTTATTCTGATTAACATCGGAAATTATCTTCTCAGAAGCTGTATCATTTTACTCTGAGTATGGAAGGTTGTTCCCAGCTGATTCTCAAATGGCTTTGAAAGGCAGAGCCTCCCTGACTGATGAGTGGTTGGACTAAGGCCCTCAGGCATCTATTTGCAAGTGCTGATAAGCCTGGGGACAAGGGAACCTTCAAAGGTTTGTACTAGGTGCCTGGAGATTCTCAAAATACATAGAACTGAAGCATTAAAAAAACATGAATGTGCTATCTCAGCCCTACAGGCTAGGTCAGATGCCCAAGAGAGAGAACCGAATTTCACAGAGGATTTTCCTAGCCTAGTTTGTAGTTTTCTTAATCCTGCTAACCTTGAATCATATAATTCTATGTTTGTTTGTTTGTTTGTTTGTTTTTTGAGATGGAGTCTAGCTCTGTCGCCCAGGCTGGAGTGCAGTGGCGTAACCTCATCTCACTGCAAGCTCCGCCTCCCGGGTTCACGCTATTCTCCTGCCTCAGCCTCCCGAGTAGCTGGGACTACAGGAGCCCGCCACCACGCCAGGCTAATTTTTTGTATTTTTAGTAGAGACAGGATTTCACCATGTTAGGCAGGACGGTCTCTATCTCCTGACCTCATGATCCGCCCGCCTCGGCCTTCCAAAGTGCTGGGATTACAGGCGTGAGCCACCGTGCCCGGCCTATGTTTGCTTTATTAATGGCCTTCTTCTAACACACTTATATTCTACATTTGTGTTGGAAAAGCTATAAATATTGTTCCTTTACCTTGATCCAGTTATCATGCTTTCTGTAGATAGCTAGGTCATATTTTAAGTACTTGATTACAAGATATGCGCAATGATTTGTTAAACCTTTTACTCTGTTAACATGCCAGTGCTGCACACCATCTTTTTGCCATTGTTTTATGAATGAGGCCTAATATAATGAAAACTGAACACGTTAAACATGTATGAGCTGTAGCATTCTTTTCCCATCAACAAAGATTGACATTGATTATAGGACTTGGGAATCTACAACTAATTTCATGTCTAAGAACAAAAATCTCTATTTATATTGGGACAATGCTCAAGTAACCTAAATGTCCTCATAGCTCAGCAAACATGAGATAAATGACTGGAAATGAGATAATATTTAAAACCACTACCTAAATCTCACCACTCCCTAGCCTTCACTTGCCAACCTTACAACCTTGGCTACCACTATCACTCCCAAGCCCATCTGTCTCCTCTGTAGTTCTCTCCTGTCATTGTTACTCTTTTATTCAATGCAGACTTTTCCCTCAATGTAGCAAAAATTGAGAACCCTAGTGTTTACATTTTATAGTCTCAACCACACAAAGATTTGAACAACTATATCTTTCTGCATTTTTTTAACAAAAGTGCAAAATCCAAAAGCACAAACTCGTTAATCCATGTAGGGTAGCATCCAATCCCTGGGCCAATTAACTGCAGTCAGGGAGATAACTACATTGAAAATAGGCTGCTAATGTGATAACTTGTAGATTACGAGGAATGGGTACAGTTCCAGTAAAAGCAAGAACTCTCTCTTAACAGGAAAATCGAGTCTTAAGTACTCATTCTTTCATTCATTTACCTATTATGTGCCCAATATTTTCTAGATCCTGGGGAAACAACAATTAACAATTAATTAATTAAGAGAGATATAGTTCGTGTTTAACAAAGCTCACAGTGTTATGGCAGAGAATGGTAGTTAAATAAGAAATAAAAATTAAGTAAAATAGTAAGCTATCATGAATACAGTACGTGATATGGCCTCTGAGAAAATAATTTCTGATATCAATACATTCACTGTATTCATTTACTGAATTACTTATTAAGAGAAGACTTACTAAATAGTTAACCTATTCATGTCATCAATGGGTTCTAGAAACCCCACTTCATCAGTAGGTTCTTAGAAACTGGGACTTTAAGTGAAATGATGTACAGCAGGTCCACAAATAATGTCCTTTTGTTCAACTCTTTTGCTACAACATTGATGAGGGAAAAAACGGCTTTGTTATACATCATTTTGCTTGAAGTCATAGTTTCCAAGAACCTATATATGATGTTAAATGAGGACTTACTGTACTTTGAAAAAAAAATAATCCACCATTCTAAACACTTTGTATACATTACCTCCTTTAATAGTTTTATAGAACTTACTCATCACTTTACAACTGAAGAAACCTGATGCTTAGCCTGGCAGTATAATTTACCCAAAGTCACACAGCTAAGAAAGCAAAGATTTGAGATTTTGACAGAGGTCTGCCTGTCTTAGTCTGTTCGGTCTTGCTATAAAAGCATACCTGAGATTGGGTAATTTATAAAGAAAAGAGGTTTATTTGGCTTATGATTCCAGTGGCTGGGAAGTCCAACACTGGGTAGCTGTATCCAGTGAGGGCCTCATGCTGCTTCCACTCATGTCAGAAAGCAAAAGAGAAGCAGGTATGTGCAAAGAAATCATATGATGAGAAAGGAAGCAAGAGAGGGTAACCAAGGAAGCCAGAATCTTAACAACCCACTCTCACAGAAGCTAACCCATTCCTCAAGAGTAAGAAGTCACTCACTCTCTTAGGAAGGCATTAATCTATTCATAAGGCAACTGTTCTCATGAACTGAACACCTACCACTAGGCTTCACCTCCCAATATTGACACATTGGGGATCAAATTTCAACATGAGTATTGTTGAAGATAAATCCCATCCAAACCATAGCACTGCCTAACACCAAAATCTGCACAGTTCTACACTAAGTTACACTCTAAATGCTAATCTGATAGAAGCCCATAGGAACATGTAACAGAGTCCCATGATCAAGGAAAGATTCTCAGAGAAACTAAAGTACTAAACTTACAGATAAATAGAATGTAGCTAACTGAAGAGAAGATAGTGTATTCTAGACAAAAAGAACAGCATCAGCAGAGATGAGGATAATATAGTCATGATTCAGGAAATAAAAGGCCTGCAGTAGTGCTGGAACATATGGAGGGAAAATCCTAGCAAGAGAAAATTAGAGGGCCAGGCGTGGTGGCTCACACCTGTAATCCCAGCACTTTGGGAGGCCAAGGCGGGCGGATCACGAGGTAAGGAGATCAAGACCATCCTGGCCAACACGGTGAAATTCTGGCTCTACTAAAAAAAAAAAAAATACAAAAAAAAATTAGCAGGGCGTGGTGGCGGATGCCTGTAGTCCCAGCTACTCGGGAGGCTGAGGCAGGAGAATGGCACGAACCCAGGAGGTAGAGCTTGCAGTGAGCGAGATCGCACCACTGCACTCCAGCCTGGGCAGTAGAGCGAGACTCTGTCTCAAAAGAAAAAAAAAAAGATAGACAGAGAAAAGTTAGAGGAGAATGCATCCGTGTTGGTTTATATATCAATAGTTCCTTTCTTTTTATACGTGAATAGTATTTCATCGTATGGCTGTACTACCATTTGTTTCTCTGTTTGTCATTGATAGGCATCTGGATTGCTTCCAGTTTACAAATAAATCCATCATGATTTATTTGTAGGAACATATGCTTTGATTTTTCTTGGACAAATACTTACAAAGGGAAAGGTGCTTATATCGGTGTGTGTGCTTAATTTTATAAGAAATTGTCAAATTGTTTTCCAAAGTAGGTGTACCATTTTATATTCCTAACAGAAGTGTATAAGGGTTACAGCTCCTCCATATATCCCTGTCAATACTTGGAATAGTCAGTCTTTTTTCAGACCTCCTAATAAGTGTGAGGTGATATCTCCATGTGTTCTCAATTTGTGTTTTCACCTTTTCATGTAGTTATTTGTCATCCACATATCTTCTTCGGTGAAGTGTCTTTTCAAATTAGTTGTCCATTTTCACTGGGTTGTTTTTTATTCGGTTTTGAGAGTTTTTATGTATTATGGATTAAAATTTTTTATCAGATACATAACTTGCAAATATTTTCACTTAGTCTTTGACTTTTCATTATGTTTCCATCATGTTTTGAAGGACAGAAGTTCTTAATTTTGATAAAATCTAATTTATTGATGTTTTACTTTGTGCATCATGCTTCTGGTATCACATCTAAAGATTATTTGGCTAATACCAGGATCATGGAAATTTTCTTATGGATTTCATCTTAAAATTTTATGCTTTTGAGTTTTACATTTGTCTTTGACTCATTTTGGATTATTTTTTGAATCATATGGAAATGCAAAGGACCTGTAATGACCAAAAACACTTCGTAAAGAAAGAACAAAGTTGCTGTACTACCTGATTTGAAGACTTATTATAAAGCTACAATAATCAAGAGAGTATGTCACTGGTCTAAAAATAGACAAATAGATGAACAGAACAGAGTGAGAAGTCTACACGCAGACTCACTCATATATGGTCAAATTATTTTTGAAAAAGGTACACAGACAATTCAGTGGAAAAGGCTAACCTTTTCAATAAATCATGCTGCAACAATCAGATATACATAAGCATAAGTAAATATTGATCCATACTTCATACCATTCAAAGTGTGTTATAATTATAATTTAGCTAAGAAAATTCTGACAGATGAAGTCTTGATTGACAGGACAGATAAATTACTATTGCTAACTTATGTCAACAATAAAATTAAACCTATTTAAGAGTAAAAATATCACAAGGGGAAAAGATTTCACTAAAATAAGAATAATGTATGTAAGATACATAGATAAAATAATAACACCAGAAAAGGAGATACAAAGAGAAAAAGCTTTAAATTAGATCAAAGAGTTTTCTAAAAGGAAATGTCATCACTTTATAAAAGAATGTCTTCTTATTCCAGTTGTTTTCAAGTTTACTTTTAGTCATGGAATTCTTTATTCAAGGGAAGTCTTAAGTAGAACTAAAAACAAATAACTCTGGTTGAAACCAGGATAAAGGGCCAACAACCACATTAACTTATCACTCTCCACCCCACCTTACTACACATACACAGAAACATCTACCATGAGATGCATAATACTTTTAAAAGACCCTAAGTTGCACTCAGTAGGTTCTTTGTGTGAATGTGGGAGAATTTGTTTAGGGTGGATAGAATTGTGAATCATCAGCATGCACATTTTTGGCTTAACTAGATGTATTATTTCCTAGGTCTACCATTAAAAAAATCTCAAATTTGGGGACCTAATGGAAAAGAAATTTATTGTCTCATTTTTTGGGAGGCTAGAGGTCCAAAATCAAGGTGTTGCCAGAGTCGTTCTTCCTGTAAACACTAGCAGGAAGGGTGGATGCTGTCTTGCCCCTTCCCACTTCTAGTAACCCCAGATGTTCCTTACTTGAGGAAGCATAACTCCAATCTCCACCTCCTTCTTCACCTAGCATTCTCCCTGGGTCTTTGTGTCTGCACACAGCCATCTTCTCATGTGGATATCAGTCCTGTTGGATTAGGGGCCCACCCTAATCTAGTATGGCATCATATTAACTAATTATATCTGCAATCACTATATTTCCAAATAAAGTCACATTATGAGGTGCTGGAGATAAGGATTTCAACATGCCTTTTCTGGGGTGAACACAGTTCAACACTAAATAATTCCAACTTTTTCTTTCACTTTGTTGTGCCAATGTTCACTCCATTATAATAACAATGCATTAAGAGTTTGGTTGTTTTGGGGTGCTAAGCATTATTAGATTTTAACATTATGTCTAACCTCATGGCTACAAAATGATACTTAACTGTTGCATTCTTCTAATTACTAGTGAAATGAAACATCGTTTTATATGTGTAATGAATATTCTAGTTTCTTCATTTGTAGATTACTTATTCACATATTTTGTCAATTTTTCTGTTGGCTTGTTTGTAATTTTTCATGGATTTGGAGAAAGTGTTTATAGCTTCCAGATACTAATGGTGGCTACTTAAATGTCTGCTATAGTTTACATATTTAACAATGAAAGCTTAATTTTTACTACAACTCACTTACTCTACTAAGCTAAAAAGGTAGAAATGACAAGTTGGGGATAGAGAGGCAATACACAGCATTTGTCAACTATGGAGGGAGTGTTGAAATTGTATTGTTTTACAAAATCCAAGATATTCCATTACACATGCATGTACAAACGCACACAGGCACACACACACGTACACACAGATGTACAAACACTCATAAACTGCTGATTATTCTTACTCAAAAGGTGAAATTGCTGTTTCCAGGCAAGTAGCAAAGCTTGACATCATGCCAGGACCCTTAGCAGAGAACCCAGAGGGATTTTCCATGACTTAGAATAAGATCAAGACAAGCTTCAGTAACTAGTTTCAAACAATTTCCTCTATATCATATAAAACATTATTGCAGAACTAATGAAATAATCTGAGTGTCAACATGCTGGGAAATAACTGAAGATTGAAGGAAACAAGGAACAACTTAAGGAACTACATGGAGGAAGCCATCAATAGGAAATCTACAATTTTATGATGGATAAAAACCAGCTTACCTTTAGAGTTTGTTCTATTTGCAAACATCTAGGATTATGACTGGAAGAGGGAATGCTAATATCTAAGAATAAAAAGTGGTTGTTTTCACTTTATGCTCAGGAGGATTTTATACATAATCACTTTTTGGAGTATAATTTCTTCATTTATAAAAGTATGTATATATGTTCAAACCTAAAACAGAAAAAACATGCAGTCACACTACTTAAACTGAAATGACTTTCTTTCTGGTTTGTTCTACATATAATTTTTATGTCTATTTCTTTTGGTTAACTGATATGTTCCTTAGAATAACCTAGGTTATATTGCAGTAACAATTTAACTTTGATATCTAAGGGTCTTAATATAATGAAGTTACATTTCTTAACTGTGAATGTCCAGCACATTGTATTTTGCCCTACTTCACACAATCTCCAACTGACGGAAGCTTAACTATGGAAAATGTGGTTTCAGAACACCTTTTAGTGGCAGAGGGAGAATATTGGAAAATCTCAGAGAGATGTTTCTGTTCACATTTCATGGAAAAAAACTAGTCAAAGGCCACACACCACTGCAAGGGTGCCGGGAGGAGTAGTTTCCCCTAAGCCCAAGAAGAAAACAGAACTGGATATTGGTAAGCATTATAATGTCTACCAGAGCTAATGTGCTTTGTTTTCTTTTTGTTTTGGAGCAGTGGTGTTTTTTCTTGGTAATAGTTTCTGAGGAATTTTAACTTATATCTTTTTATCTTACCCAACCCAAATTTGTCTCAGAATTGCTGGGAATTTCCACGTGTAATACTATGTTGGCACTATTTATTCTAAGCATATTACTTGTTAAATCCTTTCTGAAAAGGATCAGCTTAATATACTAGGAATTGAGCTGATAGATATGACCAGAAAGCAGCCCTGGAAGGTAGCAGGAAGGCAGCACTCCATGCTCACAAATTTTTGTGAATTCACCATTACAGAATTTTTAGTCCCAGTATTTCAACAAAACAGGAGTCCCTCAGCTTGAAGATTAGAAAGTAATGCTTCTTAAATTATTATTAGTCTGAATTTGATTCCTCCCCAACAATGTGGTCATTTGCATTTGATTTAATTTTTCAGTAAACATGTAGCCCTTTCTTCTCTCCTATAAAGAAAACTTAAATAGCCATAAAAAATATTGAAATAATCCAAAGTTAGATAGGGTAGGAAAAATCAGTTTCAGGTTTAATGTCAAATGTGCATTTTCACAACTTTGGGGGCAAAGGAAACCAAAATTTAAATCAAATTTGGAAAAAAATATTTTTTTAAATCTATTCCATACATTTTGAGAATTTTTTTAATGCAAAGGTTTGATAGATAGCCATACTTTTATCATTGGACACAGTGATCATTACTCATAGACCTGCCTAGCATCTTACAAGGGATATTTCATTTCAATTTTGATCTCTGTTTTTTATACATACACTATACACTACTTTCATTTGAGTAGAAGAGAAGTTATAATGTACTGATCATGCACTTAGGGGTTTTGTCACTGAAATTTTAAAATATTCTTAGTTCAAACTAATTGTATTTGGCTTCAGGGCCCAGTATTAATACCATCTCTATCACAATGTCTTAGAATTCACTAGAAGTAATTGCATGTTTGTTCTTTTGTCATAGCCCTTTGTCAACTAACTCCTCTAATAAATAATTACTTTTTTTAGGTTGAGTGCTGTTTTTCTAACCTCATTGATTCTAAACTCCTTGAGAGCAGAACATATCTTTTATTTAATGCTGCCAAAAACCCTACATTAGCTTCCCATAGCTTTGTAGTAACAAATTACCACAAAGTTAGTGGCTTAAACCAACAGAAATTTATTCTCTCCAACTTCTAATTTATTCTCTTCAATTCCAGAAGTCTGAAATCACTGAGCCAAAATCAATGTCATCAGAGTCACACCTTCTTTGGAGTCTCTAGGAGAGAATCTGTTCCCTGACCCCCTGGCT
This sequence comes from Chlorocebus sabaeus, assembly GCF_047675955.1. Classification (NCBI taxonomy): domain Eukaryota; kingdom Metazoa; phylum Chordata; class Mammalia; order Primates; family Cercopithecidae; genus Chlorocebus; species Chlorocebus sabaeus. Next base: position 42,378,034 of record NC_132915.1, read on the forward strand.
TCTGGTGGCTGTCAGATTCCTTGACTTGAGGCCACATCACTCCAGTCTCTGCCTCCATAGTCACATTGCCTCCTCCTTTTCTGAGTGTGTCTAATTTCCCTCTGCCTCTCTTTTATGAGGACACTTGTGATGGCATTTAGGGTTTCCCTGGATAATCTCTTCATCTCAAAATCCTTATCAAATCTACAAAGAGCTTTTTTTCCAAATAAGGTTGTATTCACAGGTTCCAGGGATTAGAACATGGACAGATCTTTGGGATCGATTGTCAGCCTACCACATATCCCAACTCTTGCCCAGCTTGGAGTACAGTCCTAAAGTACCCAGTAAACCTTTGTTGATTTGAAAAGTAATATCTTGATGGCAGTAATTTTCTATCTGTCTCTGCAGTTGTGACATCTCTTATCTCTACTTTTCCTGGGTTATTTCTTCTTCCGTGGACTGACTACTTTGCTCACCATCAAAATCAATCTAAAATGGCATCCTTAATCTTGGCGCATGCAGGATTTTCCACTTCAATTTTCCACAGATTATTGATTCATTCTCTCCATGACTTTACTCTGGAATTTGTGAGTGAGACAATCTAACTGGCCCACTCTCTGTCCAGTGTTGAATTGCTCACCCAAGGCAGCTTCTGTCAAAAGAAAGAGCCCAAAATTTTGCTGATTCTCTATTAAGAGAGAATATATGGGGGAGGAGATACAACTGGTACCTCTACTACGGAGGAGGCACAGGAGAAATACTTTCTTAATCTTTGGTATGTAATATTAACTTTAGTCTTCATGTTTGCTAATCAGGGTTTTAGGACCTGGATTAAAGAAAATTTAGTGAGTCACACTATATCTTTGTTTTCTACGCTTTACCTCCATAAATCTAGAAATTACTTTTTTTTCCTTTGATGGCCAACAAGTTTAAAACTTGTAAACTCTTACGAGCTCCGAGCAAGACACCCAATTGTTTCTTACCCTAGTTTAATCTTTAACTCTATATGTGACATCTTTTGGCAAAATACTATACATTTCTTCTAGTTCTAATTGTCTAAACTTCAGCAGAGAAACTTGTGTCTTATTTCAGAATTTTCAGATATGTTCTATCAGACTTTTTGACTTTTCGTAAAAGGTAAGATATAATTTCATATGTAACATCAAAACAAACTGCATTTTGTAAGACTTATCAAATAATATTCTCTGAGAGATTTGCATAGTATATAGACAATTGTAATTGCAAACTAATTTCACCAATATTATATCCCAAAGAAGATTTTACACATTTGTAAACTGTTCTGTAACATTTGCCATTTTATATTGTATTAAGAACATTTAACATGAAATCTGCCCTTTTAACTCACTTTTAAGCATACAATACAGTATTGTTAACTGTAGACACAATGTTGTAGAGAAGCTCTCTAGAACTTACTCACCTTGCATAATGGAAACTCTAACTTCATTGAATGGCAACTCCCCTTTTCCCACTTCCACTAGTCCCTGGCAACTACTATTCTACTCTCTCCTTCTATAAGTTTGTTTATTTTAGATATCTCATGTAAGTGGAATCACACGGCATTTGTCCTTCTGTGACCGGTTTATTTCACTTAGCATAGTGTTCTACAGGTTTATCCATGCTGTTGCTATTGCAAGATTTCCTTCCTTTTTGAGGCTGAAAAATATTCCACCGTGTGTGCATGTCACATTTTCTTTATCCATTCATCTGTCAATAAATGCTTACGCTATTTCATATCTTGGCTATTGCTAATAACGCTGCAATGAACATGGGAGTTCAAATATCTCTTCAATGATCTGATCTCAGTTTTTTGGTTAAATATCCAGAAGAGAAATTTCTGTATTATATGGTAGTCCTATTTTTAAATTTTTGAGGAACCTCCGTATTGTTATCCATAGCAGTTGCACTACTTTACATTCCTACCAACAGTGCACAACGGTTCCAACTTCTCCACATCTTTACCAACATTTATCTTTATATATACATACTTATAAATATATAAAATGGGCATAGAAACAGGTGTGAGCTGATATCTCGCTGCAGTTTGATTTGAATTTTCCTGATTAGTGATGTTGAGTGCTTTTTCATATACCTGGCCGTTTGTATGTCTCCTTTGGAAAAATGTCTGTTCAAGTCATTTGCTCATTTTTATATTGAGTTATTAGCGTTTTTCCTATTAAGTTGTAGGAATTCCTTATATAGTTTTGATATTAATCTTTCGTTATACTTATGGTTTGCAAATCTATTCTCCCTTTCCATAGGTTGCCTTATCAACTCTTGAGTGTTTCCTCTGCTGTGAAGTTTTTAGTTTGATGTGGTCCCACTTGCTTATTTTCGCCTTTGTTGTCAGTGCTTTTACTGTCATATCCAATAATCACTGCCACAACCAATGTCATGAAGCTTTTCGGGAATATTGTATCTTAATGTATCATTCTCCACTAACTTGAACAACTTCGAACTAATGTAAAATATACTTTTATTAAGCAATTAAGAAGTAATATAAATTTCCAAATGAATGCATTTTATTGTCTCTCCTAAGCAAATTGTGAAATCCAAAAATCGAAACAGAAACAAAGGAAAAAAATAGAGAAGTTCTGTCTTGTTGCTGCCAACAGGCTGGAAATCCCCTTTAAGAAAATAGTTTAAACTTAAGAAAGCAGCTGGAAGCATTTAGATAGTCCAAGACATTTCAACATTCCTTGTAGACTGTCATTTAAAAAGGATTTTTAATCATGTTTTAAAAAGAAATAAAGAGTGGGTTTATCAGCAAAGTGACTTTTTGAAAAATTGCTTTTTTATTTGTAATCAAAGCAGAGATTATAGATACTTGGCTTTAGACAAAACATTTTCTCCTAAACCTTCAAGAAAATATCTCTGATTTATGTCTGCTGCTTCACTCATCCCTGCCCTCATTTTCAAAGCAATATAAGGCAGGGTGACGGAAGGGTGTTAATCTGACAGATATTGAACCAGTAATTAAGTAAAAAATGTTTACAGCATTTCCTCTGAACATTTTATGTATGTTTTTGTCTGCTATTTTACAGTTTGGACTTTTTAAAATAATGTTTTCCCAAGAGACTCATAAGCTTCTTTCTTAAAATGCTTCCACCCTTTTTGTTTAATTCCTCTCAAATTTTCCCAGGACATTCTTTTGCTCCCTGAAAGCACAGAAGTTAATTTTAGAGAAGTTAGTTAGCTTTCAATGGATGAGAGCTGTCCTGGTCACTCAGCACCCCCATGTTCATTGCAGCATTAATAGCCAAGATATGAAAACAGCCTGTGTGTCCATCAATAGATGGATGCATATAAAATATAGTATACATATACACACACACACATACACACACAATGGAATATTATTCAGCCATAAAAAATAAAAAAAAAAAAACAAAAAAATGCTGCCTTTTCCAACAGCATGGATTATACTAAGTGAAATAAGACAGACACAGAAAGAAAACTACTGCATGATGTCACTTACATGTAGAATTTTTAAAAGTCAAACTCACAGAAGCAGAGAGTAGAAGGGTAGTTACTAGAGGCCGGCAGGGTAGGGGGGCAGTGGAAATGAGATGTTATTCAAAAGGTACAAACTTGCAATTACAGGATGAATAGTTTTGGGGATCTAACATAAAGCATGGCAACAACAGTTAATAATATTGCATTGTATATTTGAAATTTTCTAAGAGAATATACTTTTTTCTTTTTATATAGTATACATTTTATTAGTTTGTACAAATATATTCTCATATTACAAACGCAATTGAGTGCATGCATCTTCCTTTGATATTTGAATCATCTGAAATAACAAATAGAACTATACATTCAAAAGAATCCTCATTTGGATAACAAAAAAAAGACAAGTTAAACAACAAAAAAAACTTTTCCTTTCTTACAAGTGAACACTGAAGTAGATTTAATTTGGCTTTCATTTTAAAAGACCCCAAAACCAAAAGCAGCTTAAAAACTAATTAAAATGGATTTAAAATTTGTTTACTAAGCTATTGGTCTCTAGCATCATTTTCTCTTTTCTGTTGTTTTGATGCAGGTTCTTTTTTGTCTGTTTCTTCTCTCCCTCTTTACACTGGTCCACTTGCACCATTTTCATCATGTTCATCATCACTAACAAATTTCATTTTCTTGCCCTGAAACTGTACTTTTCCTTTAGCAAACTCAGGCTAGGCAGCTTTATTATATACCCTTTCCTTTTAAATCTGTGACCTTTTGACTTCCATTTGTTTGGGGATTCGTGTTGGTCTTTTTATTTTTTCAGTGCTTCTTTTTCCACCAGTCCTTCTAGTACTTCCCAAGTCACTTCTTTGTTCCTTAATTGTAGATTACCATTATTTGCATCTTTGGCTTTTCCCAACGCTTCCTCAACTTTTTCTTTAAGTCGAATTATTCCCTCTTTTGCACCTCTGACAAAATTATCCATTTTAGTTCACCAAGATTTGAGAAAAGGATGTGTGAACCTTCTCTACAGGTCTGATCATCTAAGTCATCCAAAAATTTCAGCAAGCATCCAATCTTTTCTCTCAAGAGATTCCATTTCAGCATCTTCTAGCTTTCATTTTCCTTCTTGCTCTTGTTTTGCTCTTAATTTATCCTCCATATTACTTTGTTGCTTTTCTTCACTTTTTTCAGCAAAGTAATATTTCTTGAAAAGTATTAGTAGACTGTGTTTTTGTACTTCTGGCCAGGGGTCTCTACAAACTTTTTAGCAGATTCATTGTTACCAAACACAGCAAACATTGATCCTTTAAATGCTTTATGCAATGTTCTTCTCATCAGGATAGTTAGTACTTGACCTCTATCTTCTAATCATTCTTTTATGTCATCAACAGCTGCATCAGTTGGGAAGCCTTTGATATAAATAGATGTTTTTTACATCATTTTTATACTCATCAGTCACTTCAAGGAGGAGTTTACTTAGAGACATTCTGATTTTAGTTTTATCTTCACTGATTTCCATGAGTTCTGCCTTGGATTTCCTCAATGCTTCCACAGTTACATTAAAGTCTGTTGTGAGATGGTTTAACCTGTTGAATTTTACCAATATCTCCAAAGGTACCCAGCCTTCATTCAGTATGACCCATTCCTTTAAAAATTTGTCCCATGGCAAATTGAAGTCTCCCAATTAATACTCAATTTGATGACAGAATTTGGCCTTCAGACCAGCGTTTTCAGCCACCGTGGTATTCTTTAACATCCTAGTCCTGCAGAGTCAAGCCACAAGCTCACAAGCAACAGTAACATCTTGACTTCCCCTGAGTAGCTCTTAAGTGTTCTTACCACACACAGAAAAAAAGGTAATTATGTGAGGTAACAGTGTCAGGTAACTTGATAGTAGTCATCATTTTGCAATGCATACATATGTCAAATAATCACGTTATACACCTTCAATATATACAATTTTTGTTGATGAATTGTACCTCAATGAAACTGGAAAAAATATTTTAATAAAGTAAAATAAAATTTGCATTTCTGATTTTATGAACCTGTCTTTTACCCTAGGAAGGCCAGATCGGGGTGGGGGAAGGGAGGAAAGAATGATCTCTTTTTCTTACTCATCCATATAATTTCTTTATGTTGAAAATGTCTTCCTAATGCTTATTTTTGTTTTACTTATCTTAAAATGGAAAGATTTTAATATAATCAAATAATTTAGTATTTTCCTTTATAATATCTACATAAAAGGCAAAAGAAGGGAGGAAATATGAAAATGAATGAGATACAATTTAATAGAATTTGGCAAAAATAGCACCTTTTTCTTTTTAAATGATATTTGCTCTAGTATATGTGCGCATTTGCTTATATTTGTAGCTGATACCAGTTCTTGAGGTAAAGGAATTATTTCAGGTCTTGCCTATGATGGGTATCTTTGTAAGATCACTCTAAGTCCAGAGGAAGTTTTCTCAATTACACAGGTATAATATCTCCACAGTCATCTCATTTCAGGAGAACAAGGCATAAAGACACATGACTCATGCCACTCAAATGCCAGTAAGACCACTAACCAAATATTCATTTAAAATTGGAAGCAAGTTCATAAAGCAATCAGTTAGTCAGCTGAACAAAGCATCCTCTCCCTAAAGAAGAGTCATGAATGAGTGTAAGAAGTTACTTAGATAATATAGAACTAGAGAAAAAGGAGTTGGAAATGGCAATATTCTAATACCTGTCTTTGAATGTACTGAGTGAGACACAGTCTTTATTTAATAGGACCTAAATGGATTATGATTATTTAATTGCTATGACTGTGAGTAAACTAACAATTGTCCTTTTCTTATCATCATATTTATGACTTGTACCATTGTTTTTATCAGTAAATATTTGGAATATTTGATGGGCATTTTTTGGCCTTTTTTGAAGGCATCCAGGTCAAATGTAAGATTCCGATTCTTCTTGAGTTAAATAAACTGATTTGTTGGTCTTGTTAGTTGGGGGGTTTCCTATACATTGAGTGTCATGTTAAGCAAAATTTACTCCTAAAAGACAGTTTGATGGGGTTGATGGGTAGGATACACAGGTGTGCAAAAATTGCAAAACTAATTGAAGATAATCAATGCTCCACTGTTCTGCCCTGGAGCCACAGAACAGCAAGTAACATGTCTTAGCTTTTTCTTTATCTGTTTTTCAACATATTCTTTGCCAATTGAGAAATCTGTTTATTTTCAGTGCACTTAGAGTTTGACATTTTAAAATTTTATGTTATTTATTTCCAAACCATCTGAAAATTTGTCAGTTTTTGTTAAACCTGTTAAAAATATTGACTTGTAGTTGCAGCTTTATATAAAGTAGTCACTGGCTTCCAATATAGTTAAGGTTTGTAGATAAACACCAGTCCTAAGTAGAAATATTTCTATACCTCCAGCCAATAGGCCAACATGTGCATTATCAGATCTGATCATAACTGGGTGATCAATGGAGATTAAATGTTTCCAATTTCATTATATGTTTCTGTTTAATTATCTGAGTACCAATTATTTAAGCATTATTCTTTGCAATTCTAGAAAGAGACAAAATATGTGTTCCAAAGGTGGCTGGGTTGTTGTTGTTGTTGTTGTTTTGAGATGGAGTCTCAATGTGTCGCCCAGGCTGGAGTGCAGTAGTGCGATCGGGGCTCACTGCAACCTCTGCCTCCCAGGTGCAAGTGATTCTCCTGCCTCAGCCTCCTGAGTAGCTGGGTGCGTACCACCGCGTCCAGCTAATTTTTGTATTTCTTGTAGAGACAGGTTTTCACCATGTTGGTCATGCTGGTCTTGAACTCCTGGTCTCGGGTGATCCACCTGCCTCAGCCTTCCAAAGTGCTGGGATTACAGGCATGAGCCACCGCGCCCTGCCAAAATAGCTGCTTTTTGAAAAGCTCTTTGAAAATATGACATCCACACATGAAAAGGTCAACATTAGGAAAGTTAAACAGCCTATATATAAAAACAAAAAAACAATGAAATAGATGTTTCCAGGAATTATACATTAATGTAACACATAGAATAAATGCTGGGTTCAAATGAGTTCAGGGAAAAGGTCAATAAGCAAACTTGGCCAGAGAATGTTCCATTACTGGTCAGACTCAAAGGATGGATAGAATTTGGGAAGAATAGAAGATAAGGATGAAAGTGTGGTTGGTCGGAGATACTAAATGGTGTAAACAGAAATGCTCTATTATTAGGTTGGTGCAAAAGTAATTGCAGTTTTTGCCATTATAGAAGAGTGACTTTATCAGTCTAAGTAAACACGGAGGTCAAGTTAGAATGCTCTATTTAATATCTAATGAATGTTTGAAAACATCTTTTGTGTTCATGGGAACTGTTTTAATAACATTATAACAAAGCATATTCTATTGTTCAGAGTTTTGTTTTATGGACTTAACTGAGATTTCTCAGAAGCATGCTGTATGCTTGTTTTCCATTTTTACTAGCACTGGTACATAACCTGATACATAAAAGTCATTTACGAAATCTTAGATGAATGAAATGGGGCAAAAATAAATCCTGATAGATATTCCTTTAATTCCTGGAGCTTACATTTTTAGTGAGAAAGGCAAGAGATACCTGAATATTCTCTGGTTTAAAGTGATATTCTATTGGCTTTCCTCTGAAAAGGAAATGAATTGAAAAACACACTTGAAAATACTGTATTACTGCTGAAAGAAATCATAGATGACATAAACAAACGCAAAAACATTCTTTACTAATGGACTGGAAGAATCAATATTGCTAAAATGTCCATCTGTACAAAGCAATCTAGAGACTCAATGCTATTCCTATCAACTTGCCAACATCATTTTTCACAGAATTAGAGAATTATTCCAAAATTCTCACTGTTGGTGAGAATGTAAAATTATTTCAGTCCCTGTGGAAAGCAGCTTGGAGATTTCTTAAAAAAAAAAACAACTTGAACTACCATTTGACCCACCAATTCTATTACTGCATATAAACCCAAAGGAAAATAAATTGTTCTACTAAAAAGACACTTGCACTCATCTGTTCATTGGAGCACTATTCACAATACCAAAGGCATGAAATCAATCTAGGCACCCATCAATGGTGGACTGGATAAAGAAAATGTGGTACATATACCCCATGGAATACTACACAGCCATAAAAAATGATGAAATCATATCTTTGCAGCAACATGGATGCAGCTAGAGGTCATGATCCTAGGTAAATTAACACAGAAACAGAAAGTCAAATATAGTATGTTCTCACTTATAGTGGAAGCTAATTCCTGAGTACACACAAAGATGGGAATGATAGACACTGGGGACTACTAGAGTGGGGAGTGAGAGGGGCAAGGACTGAAAAGCTCCCTGCTGGTTACTATATTCACTATCTGGGTGACAGAATCAATAAAAGCTCAAAGGTCAGCATCTGGCAATATACTACACCTTGTAACAAAGATGCACATATACCCCTGAATCTAAAATTAAAATTATTTTTAAAAGAGATTCAGGCCAGGTATAGTGGCTCACAACTGTAATCCCAGCACTTGAGGAGGCTGAGGCAGGGGGGTCACTTGAGCTCAGGAGTTCAAAACCAGCCTGGGCAACAAAGTGAGACCCCTGGAGAGAGAGAGAGCGAGAGAGAGAGAAATTCAAATCACAAAAACTAAAAACATAATTCTATGTTAAAGTTAAATGGGATTATTTTTATGTATTAATTTATTCATTCAACAAATATTTATTGGATACTTAGTACACACTGGATACTACTGTTCTAGGGGAAGATGATACAGTGGTTAACAAAGTTAATAAAACTTCTGTCCTCATGGAGCTTATATTCTAGTAGAGGGAAACAAACTAATTTGTTTAAAAAGTAAAAATTATTACACGAACTGTAGTTTGTAGAAACTGACCAAATTGTTCGCTTCTTTCTGTATCCCCACCTTGACTGTGTCATGTCACCATGCCTGAATTCTGACTCTGTGCTTGACCATGCCACCTGCTTTAGCCAATGGGGCACCTTGCTAGCTTGCTGATGGTTGAGACTCCCACTTCACTGGGCCCCGCCTAGATTAGCCAGCAGCCAGGGGAGTCACAAACCTGGAAATGAACCTAGCCCACATCAGTGGAGCTGCCTAGAGACCCACAGTTGGCCACAGACACAGGACAGATCAGACAAGCACTGCACACTTGGAGCTAAATAAATGTTTACTGTTGCACGCCATGGGATTTGAGGTTCTGTGTGAATGCAGCATTTTTGCAGCAATGGTGATAATTGTGTTTGAGAAAAATAAAACTGCAAGGGTCAACAGGGAGAGCAGGGAGGGGGTCATTTGCAAGTTTATGTAAGGTCATCAGGGAAGGTCTCCCTGAGAAGATGACACTTGAGAAAAGACTTCAGGAGGTGGGAGAGGGACCTATGTCTCTATCCAGGAGGGAAGGGGGAGTGTTTCAAGCTGAGAAAAGAACGTGTCCAAAGAGACAGCTTTCTGTGTCTAAGGATCCCAAGAAAGCCAGTGTGACTGGAGCAATGACAAAGAGATGAAGGAGATGAGGTCAGTAAAACCAGCAGAACAGAACAGACCCAAATTCTGTGCTGCTCCATGAATTCTCAAAGCTGTGTTACGCTTACCTGCCTTGTGAATTCCAGAATGGACATTTGGAGTTCTGCAATTCCTCACATGTACTTGATAATCCAACCCTTTTTTGCACAAAGCATCTCAAAGCACGAGAGCCTGCAGAATTCTCCTCTGGGAAGGCTAATTTACTGACATGCAGATAAATGGGTTGCCTTAATCTTACGGTCCCAGGCGAGGCCCAGATAGAATGGTCTGAGACAGGTTGAAGCTAGCACCCTGAGTATGTTCCAGAGGATCCAGGCTCTCAGGTGGAGCCAAGTCGGCTCCAAATCACGCCCCTCCAGCTACGTGACTTGACATGCAGCACATACATTGGATTTTATCATTAGAAAAGTTTCATATGTAGCATATTACATCAGCACCAGAATGTTCCAAATGAAATAAAATTCTACCAGGGGAAAAAATCAGATAGTGTGTTAAAATACATGGAAGTTATAAATCACTAAGACATCCAGGCTTTCCATTAAAAAAAAAAAAAAAGCCAGGGTAGATTCTCCAGATGGTCTCAATCCACATCATTTGGGTGGAAACCAAATGCTTCAACCTGTCTCAGCAAAGAACATCTCATTTCGAAATAAAAGTAAGAAATGGAATGTCTGTGGTGATTTTAAAGATGGATTAATGTTTAAGTGGCTTACATTAAAATACACATGGCTATCAATTTGCTACAGGAAGTATCATCTCAACCCAAGGCCCTTGCACTGGAGAGGTTCTGCTGTCTGTGCTGAATTTAAGACAAATGTATACATGACACAAGCATTTTCATTCATACTCTATTTATTCCAAACTCCCCTATTTTCCTAATTCTTTCATTATACCTTTACACCCCCACTCCTTTCAATTATAGCTACTTCTTTTAAAGCAATAGAGGATTTTAAAGGGGAGAATTTATAACATCTCCACCAAGTACAATCCACAATGTGTATTTTATTTGAGTTGTTAAAGTTCTTGGCCATCAGAGATACTACTGAGTATACTATGTCTTCCGTATTTTCCATCTGTCTTATTTACATGTTGATATAAAATAACATGTGTAGAAACATCTTGAAATAATGCAAATAAAGCATTTTGCAAGGGAGCATGTCCCTTAAACAGCATAGTACATACATTTTTTAAAGTTTCCATGTAAGTACGAAATACCTTTCTGTAAACTGAGAAGAGGCAAATTTTCCCTTGCTCCCTTGAAAGGTCTGTATTTCCTCCGTTCATGACTGATCAGACTCTTCTAATTCCTTTTCAAAACTGTAGGCCCAAGGGAGAATTTTCCCCCCGTTTCTGATCCACATAGCTGACAGGGGAGACTTAGAAAATATGTGTAAAATCCAGGAAATGGTGTGCATGAGAGAGCCGGAAGCAAGTCTCTGAGATTCTCCTGCTATGCAATGTGCTATCTACCTCCTTCAAGCAATGTCTGGGTTATTCCTCCTATTGGAAAGGAGATTCCACATGTAAGCATCACACTGCATCCCTAGAGGTAGTAGAGGGGGAATATCTATTATTTACCTACCTTAAGAGAAGCCCTCTCTACTAGATCCTAAAAAATATCAAAGTATGGCACCATCACTGGCCACAAGACAGATACATTATAGTTGCGTAAATAAGGTAGCATTTCTATTTTTATAAAAATTTTTAATTATTCAAAATAACTTGAGCTGTTTAGATACTAATATATTAATAGAAGTTCAATAGAATAAGAACTATTACGCTAGGATGAGTCAGGCCATCTGGGTAGACTTCAGAGAGGTGGAGACTTTGATTTTGCCCTTGTAACATAAGCTCTGCACTCAGGTAGGATGAGAGATGAGGAGGTGGCTGCAAGCAAGCCTATTCCTTAAAACAGATAAGTAAATAAATAAAAATAAAACATATTATGTGAATTAGATACTATCATAGGTGGAGAGATAGTAAAAAAAAAAAAAAAAAAGAGCAACATAGAATGTCAAGTCCTTTAGATTTTATATTCTAGAGTAAAAAAGCAACAAACATATAAAGGAAAAAAAATCTTCATATCAAATTGTGATAAGCGTTATAGGAAGATAAAACAGGATGATGGCACAGGGAGGGATGGCCACTTCAACCAAGATGGTGAGGGAAGACCTTTCTAATGAGCTGGCATCAGAAAGCTCATCAGACATTGACCTGGGGCAATGGCTGGGCAGAGAATGTGTAGGGCAGGGTTTCCTCAGTCTAGGTTGTAGAACTCTGGCATTCAGGGACATGTCTAAAAGTGACCAAGATAAAAAGAACCTTTTCCATAGATTTCCCATTTGGAGATTCATAATACACATTAGCATATTAGAGATGCCTGAAAGTCCCTTAGTAAGGAGAACCTGTTTAACTCAACGCTTCTCCGACATGCCTGAACATGATGGTTGTTTTTTGGGGTTGGTGGTGTATGTCTGTGTTGGGAGTCATGGGGGAGGAGAGGCCAGTTGTATTCTAATAACATCTCTGCTACTGGTTTGCAAGATGCTGTTCACGGGAAACTAAGAAGTTTGAAGACTCCAATAGAATAAAACCTGAATGGAGCCTCCTGTCATTGTGCAACACGGTGGCCTGTTTAGAGCTTGATCTATAATAATAAGAAGTCATTTTAATTTTCGTACAGGAAACGTACAGGGTAAAAGTGTCTGTTTCCATAGTGCTACCCTGACAGTGATCATGCTGAGTAAAGTTAATGAAGGAAAGAAAACACAGAGTAGTGGGGAAAGTATTACTCTAGCCTAAGCAAGAATGCATGAACCTCAAAAATAGCAAAGGAAATGAATAGCAAAGAGAAGATATGAAAGATTATTAAAGAAGAATTTGCCAAACAAGAGGAATTGCCAGATATCTGGAACATGGGAAAGATACTAAATATTGAGTTGGAAGCAGTGGGTTGGTATTAAGGTGATAAATCGAAATAACTACAAAAAAATTAAATAACATTATAACAAGCAAACTGAAGACAGGCAAGGACAGAGGATGAAATGGCAATAAGGATTGAAACGAAATTTTGGTTATGATATGAATAGCCTAGAGTGAAAACTTCAGGAGTTTATTACTCAGTTTATAAGGAAGCTACTAAAGCTTTCTTAGTAGGGCATGGGAAGATCAAGAGCATGTTTTTGTAAGCTTTGTTGGGTACCAATATGGTTTAGGATTAACTGGAGAAGGGAGACAGTGGAGCAGTGTCTAAGAGACAACAGTGAGAAAAGGAAAGAGGAGAGAGATGCTCAAGCTGTTTAACTGCTAGAATATGGAAAGAGGCAGAGCCAAGTTTATAGCAAGCACTCACAGGTAAAGAAAAGTCAAGCATGAGCTGGGCGCAGTGGCTCACGCCTGTAATCCCAGCACTTTGGGAGGCCAAGGCAGGCAGATCACAAGGTCGGGAGATCATGACTATCCTGGCTAACACAGTGAAACCCCGTCTCTACTATAAAAAAAAAAAAAAGAAAAAAAAATTGGCAGGGCATAGTGGTGGGCGCCTGTAGTCCCAGCTTCTCGGGAGGCTGAGGCATGAGAATGGCATGAACCTGGGAGGCGGAGCTTGCAGTGAGCTGAGATTGCGCCACTGCACTCCAGCTTGGGTGACAGAGCAAGATTCAGTCTCAAAAAAAAAAAAAAAAAAAAGAAAGAAAAAAAAGAAAAGTCAAGCATGACAGTATTGTTATCAGAATTGGAAAGACGGGGTTGGCAGTCAAAGTTAAGGGTGGAGGCAGCAGGTGAACAAGAGCAGATTCTCAGTTCCATCTGGAACAAGTTGAGTGAGTATCTGGTGGGTTAATCAGGAAGACGTTCTGCAGACAGCCGAAGCTGAAGGGAGATGAAGACTGTATTGACAATTAGGTTACCACTGAGGTTAAAAGTACCAAACAAGACTGTCCTGCCTCCACCACTTACTCTCTGTGTGACTCTGTGAAAGTTACTTATCTTTTCTGTGAATCAGTTTTTTGTTTGTTTTTGTTTTTGTTTTTTTGAGATGGAGTCTCACACTGTTGCCCAGCCTGGAGTGCAGTGGCACGATCTCGGCTCACTGCAACCTCTGCCTCCCAGGTTCAAGCTATTCTCCTTGCCTCAGCCTCCCAAGTAGCTGGGATTACACGCACCCACCACCACACCCGGCTAATTTTTTTGTATCTTTAGTAGAGACGCGTTTCACTACGTTGGCCAGGCTGGTTTCAAACTCCTGACCTAGTGATCCACCCACCTCAGGCTCCCAAAGTTCTGGGATTACAGGCGTGAGCCACCGTGCCCAGCCTCCGGTTTCCTCTTCTATAAAATGGGGTTAATGATATCAATCTCATTACACTGTTGTAAGCGTTTAAAAACTGGGTGCATGGGAAGTGCTTAAAAGAGTATCTGGCACACACTGTTTTCAAAATTATGTTCAATTACATAAGCCTTTTTAATTCTCTACAAGGATGAGTAAATAATGCCTATTGCTATGGAGTTTATATTTTGATTCTCAAATCCAACCTCAGGAAAAGAGTATCTGAAAGACAATGCACTGTGTCTTTGCCTTGTTTCCAAATCACTGTGTTTCCTTTGTAATAGTTGATCAACTAAGCCATTAAAGTAGCCTAGATACTAGATCTAGATTTTTAAATAATTTTAAGACAATTTAAGACTTAAATCTGTTAAATTGAAATGAACTTGGAGGTTCAGAGGGATGACAGGAGACTCTCATATCACTTTATTCCTGAAAGTTTTCTCTCAACTGTTTACATTTTTTATGACTTTCACCAGACTCAGCTTAAGACACATTACAGTTAGGGTTAAGATTAGGGTTAGAGCTAGGGTTAGGATTAGGTTTAAGAATAGATTTGGGAAAATTTTAGAGAAGTCAGTCTCTAAAAATACATGGTCATGAAAGTATTAACCATTTTAATAGAAAAGCTTATATATCTTGCATCAGAATGTTCACCAGAGTTACTGGTGTAATAAAACTTCAAAACTTGTTAGTGCAACTTAATGAAGCTGCTTATGAACTGCTACTTTAAAAATTCATACCTGTTAATCCAGCCTGTCTCTCAAAGTGGGCTGTCACAAAGGGAGGGATTCTTTCATAGTACATCCTGTTCCGCTGTTTAGGGAAGATGCTTCACTGTTTCTACGGGTGATGGCTTTCTGGAAACGGTTACTACCCTGAAGAGACATGCTCAGATAAAAACTAAGTCCCTTCTCTTTGCAAATGGAAAAATGCTCAGTTCATATATCTTACGTCCAAAAACTTGAAAAATAAAATTATAAGACATACTTTTTCATGATTTTTCATATCTGAAGAATATTTACATATGCATTTTAGAAGAGGATTTAGTTCGTTTTATAGAACTTGTCTTAATAATGACCAATAACATCTGTTTAAAATCTGATGAAAAGTTAACCATTCTATTCTATCTACAAATAGGTTAGATTTATGTCTTTAAAGGTCTGAGTCAGAGATACATAGAATAAATTAACATTTTATTTTATTTTATTTTATTTAGACAGGGTCTTACTCTGTTGCCCAGGCTGGAGTTCAGTGGCACAATCTCAGCTCACTGCAACCTCCACCTCCTGGGTTCAAGCGATTCTCCTGCATCAGTAGCTGGGATTACAGGTTCCCACCACCACATCTGGCTAATTTTTGTTTTTTATTAGAGTCAGGGTTTTACTATGTTGGCTAGGCTGGTCTTGAACTCCTGACCTCAGGCAATCCTCCCACCTCAGCCTCCCAAAGTGCTGGGATTACAGGCGTGAGCCACTGCGCCTGGCAGAAAATAACATTTTAATTTTGTCATCATGTTTATGTAAGTTCTAATTTTTTTAGGTCGTGTAAACAGAGCAATTTAGGCAGAGAATAATTTCAATTATTGACCACAAGCATTGTTCATTTGTTTGTTTTAAAGAAAGACTTTTTTCCTTTTCTCTCAAAGTGGTACTGTGACTATAAAGACATTTTCCTTTAAATTCATAAAGAAAATAAAGATAGTTTGGTGCTTAACGCTCGAGACACCCGGAGGTAAAAGAAATAGTTGCCAAGGATTGCATTTACAATTATATTTTATATGAAGTAACACATGGTCTTATTATCTTCAGTTTAATATAATTCTCCCTGCAAATGTCAGTTGAAGTGAAAAGAATCTTCTGAAGAAGCCGATATGCTTACTGGCATGGGCGTTGGGTTGTGGTTTGCTTTGGTAGGGAAAGTAATGGAAAACTCCGGGCTTCCTAGGTCCCTCCTCCTTGACATCTAGGCCACAGTGATTTGGCACAAACAGAATTGAAGGAGAACTTTCTGAATTTTTTAGCAGTGGTATATGACTCCATTATAAACACCAACTGTGTGGGCTGAACACGTGTGAGCAATGGAAGTGAACAACCTAACACAAGATGAGACAAGGATACTTTAGTGAAGAGTCGCAACTCCTTGAGAACATAGCCATAAAGCAGGTTTATTTCCCCAGTCATTGTTAACAAATACGCTCTGCTCATAAAGATCACATTTTTTCCAGCTTGTTAGTGAGCTCATCTGATCATATAAATTTTCACTTGTTTTATGTCATTAGAGGAGTTCCTTTTTCGCATTCTGGCACCTCAGTGTTGGAGCAGAGCCATCTCCACATGGGACTTCAGGGAGGGAGGCTGCCGCTCTCCCTGAATATTGCAACCACTGAGGCCTAGGGGCTGGGTATGAACACAAGTGTTCTTCCAGTTTCCTACTCTCTGCTGTTTTGAGTCTAAAATTATCCGAGATTGTTCTTATTTATTTATTTTTGAGATGGAGTCTCACTCTGTTGCCCAGGCTGGAGTGCAGTGGCACTATCTCGGCTCACTGCAACCCCTGCTTGCTGGGTTCAAGCAATTCTCCTGCCTCAGCCTCCTGAGCAGCTGGGACCACAGGCACGCGCCACCATGACTGGCTGATTTTTTTGTATTTTTAGTAGAGACGGGATTTCATGAGGCTGGTCAGGCTGATCTCAAACTCCTGACCTCGTGATCCGCCCCACCTTGGCCTCCCAAAGTGCTGGGATTACAGGCATGAGCCACCATGCCCGGCCCTAATATTTATTATATGCATGACCCTGAAGTGGCCAGGAAAAGCTGAGATTGGGAGGTAAACCAGACAAATGAAACAGTAACAGGACCAGGATTAGAAATCTCCTCCCAAATTCCCACTTCACGGCTTAACTACTAACTAAAACCCTGGTGCTGCTCTGAGCCATACAAAATTAAGTAAATTTTCCAAAGCCATTAAGAAAGCTATGCTTGTTTAAACTCTCAGTGTAACCTGAAATAGTTTGAAACAACTGTTTACATTTGAAAAACTGAGGAATGAAGACTATAGATGGACAGCAGGAAATAATGACATAGATAAACAGGCAATAAACAAGAAAATGGCTTTTGTATCACAGATGGACATAAAACATTTTTCCTTGATAGTTCACTTTCCACACATGGAAGTTAAGCTTAATAAAAGAAGAAATGTTTTCTGTCTTTCCTATCTTCATCTGTATCCCCTGGCACCAACAGTAGTACCTACCACATAATTGGCTCTCAATAAATAATCTGAATCAATGAATCAATAATTTTACCCAGATTGTTAAATAGGTTATAGACAAAAGGGATACAAGTAATAGTGATACAGCAGTAGTACCTGGCACATAATTGGCTCTCGATAAATAATTTGAATCAATCAACCAATTACTAATTTTAGCCAGATTTTAAAGAGGTTATGGACAAGTGACACAAGTAATAGGATCAACACAGGTTTTCAATGCAACAATTAGATTATAGCACCGAGCATCTTTGTCAAATATTAAATGCTCTCATTTAGCTCCCAGATGTTCCTTTCATTCCTGCATTAGAATATTTATCAGACTGCTGTAACCATTTGTTCACATGTCTGTCTGCCCCACTAGACCACCACGCCTGCCTTTCTCCTGCTTATGCAGTGTCTGGCACATAGCGTTCAATAAATATTTGATGAGTGAAGGAACGAATAATAGGTACCTGGAGAGCAAACATTCCAGATGCGTTACTAATTGAGATGTCAGAAATCTCTTCAACTTTTCGATGAAAAAACAACTGTAGGGTAATATCCTTTTCAAGGTTTCTCAGGCCCCATGAACGATTTTGGTTTATTTTTGCATTCTTTAAATGGAGTGGCAGGGAAAAAAGCATTTCTTCCACTGAAGTCACAGAGATAACCACATGATGGCGCTCGCGCTGCACCGTAAACCCAGAAGCAGCTGAGCAGCGTGGATCCCTGGGCTCCTCCACGTCCTTCTCTCTCCTCTTCTGCCCCCATTCTTCTGCTGTTTCCCCTCTGGTCCTCTCTCCTCCCCATCCAGTCAAGCTTGATACATATTAACAGTTGCCAAGAAGCTGTCAGAACGGAACTGGGGTACTCCCCACCTGAAGCTGGTATTTTCTTTGTTCTGTGACAGGCCAAATTGGGTGTACTCCTCCCTTTTTTTTTTTTTTTTTTTTTTCTCAAAAAGAACATTTTGAATGCTGTTTAAATTGTGTATCTGTAGTTAAGGATAGTTATTATTTTGCCCTTCATTGGCTCCTGCAAGTGACCTATCCTTCCTAAGCAAAATAGCCAAAAGAGCAAATGGTGTCCTAAGTCATTAGAATCCCCTCAGCTAGGGAAATTGAAATCTAAGCCTTTGCCAACATATACAAAAGAAGTAGACAATTACAGACGATTACTACGTTCAGTGCAGATTGGAAAAGTTGGAGAACAAAAATAAGTTACATGATAATCACTTACCTGTTAAGAATTAAAAATGAGTTTAGAAAGTAGATAACTAATGCAGTTTTAAAAAATGGAAAGAGTAGCCCGGCATGGTGGGGTGTACCTGTAGTCCCAGCTGCTCCTCCAGAGGCTGAGAAGGGAGGATCACTTGAGCCCAGGAGGTCGAGGCTGCAGAGAAACATGATCACGCTACTGCACTCCAGCCTGGGTGGGTGACAGAGAGACCCTATCTAAAAAGATAAAGAAAAAAGAAAGAGAACGGGGATAAAAGTTTTAATTGAATCTTTAAAGTGGGTTTTTCTTTTCTTTTTGATTGAGGCAAGCATTATATATGACGACATGCTCTAAGGTTTATGTTTTCTTATAAACAATTTTATCGAGATATAATTTACATTTAATAAAATGCATTCATTTAAGGAAATAATCCAGTGAGTTTTGACAAATGTGTATACACTAATGTAAAACACTGCCACAATCAAGACACATAACTTTTCCAATGCGTAAGAATGTCTCCTCATGACCTCTCAGGCCAGTCCCTGCCCTCACTGGTTTCTATTACCTGAGAACACTTCTACCTGACTTTGACCTTCATGTAAATGGACTCAAACAGTATACATGTGTTTTTTGTGTCTGGCTTCTTTTACTCAATATATTTTTGATGTTCATCCACACTGCAGAGTGCATTTGCAGCTTATTCTTTTATTGCTGAATAGTGTTCAACTATATGAACATACTTGTTTATTTTCTTCATAGACATTATTGTCACTAAAGCTGCCATAAACATTCTTATATACGTATTTATGTGGATATATGCTTTCATTTATTTAGGTGAACACCAAAAAGTGGAATTGCTGGGGAAGTTGTAGATGTTTAATATTACAAGACACTGCCAACATTTTTCAGAGTGGTGGTATTCCTTTCCTAGGAATTCCATAACAAAATATCAAAAACTGGGTGTATCAGAACAAGAGAAATTTATTCTCTCAGTTCAGGAGTCCAAGAGTCCAGTATCAAGGTGTTCTCAGAGCCACACTCCCTCTGACGACTCTAGGAAAGAATCCTTCCTTGCCCCTTCCAACTTGTGGTGGTTGCCAGCAACCCTTGGCATTCCTTAGTTTGTGGCAGCATAATTGCAATCTCTGCCTCAAGCTCATCTGTCTTCACTTGGCCTCTTCCCTATATGTCTTCTCTGTGTCTCTGTGTATCAATTTCCATCCTCTAATAAGGACACCAATCATTTGAGTTAGGACCCATGCTAAACCAGCATGACCTCACTATAACTAGATTACACCTGCAAATATCCTATTTTCAAATAAAGTCACATTCTGAGGTTCCAGTTAGACATGAAGTTGGGGGACACTATTCAACCCCATACAGTGGTTGAACAGTTTTACAGTTTCCATCATATGTATGAGAGTTCCAGTTTCTTCACATCCTCAGCAGCGCTGGGTACTGTCATTGTCTATTCTAAAATGTTAGCCTTTGTAGCGTGGGTGTAGGAGTACCTCATTTGGGCTTCAAATTTCAATTCCCTGATAACAATTGATATTGAGCTTCTTTTCATGAACTTGGCCATTTAGGGATCTTCCTTTAGAAAAAAAGTATCTGTCTTTTGCCCATTTAAAAATTGGGCTATTTTTCGTCTTTTAAATTTATTTTCAGGAGTTATTTATATCATTTTTAGGAGAGAGAAATCATTTGTCAGATATATTTCAAATACTTTCTCTCTCAGTCTGTGACTTCACTTTTCATTTTCTCTTTTTTCTTTTCTTTTCTGAGATGGAGTCTCACTGTGTTGCCCAAGCTGGAGTGCAGCGGCACAATCTCAGCTCACTACAACCTCCACCTCCCAGGTTCAAGTGATTCTCCTACCTCAGCCTGCCAAGTAGCTGGGATTACAGATTTCCACCAGTACACCCGGTTAATTTTTTGTATTTTTAGTAGAGATGGGGTTTCACCGTGTTGGCCAAGCAGGTCTCTAACTCCTCACCTCAAGTGATCCAAACCCCTGGGCCTCCCAAAGTGCTGCAATTACAGGTGTGAGCCATCGCGCCCGGCCCACTTTTCATTTTCTACAGTCTTTTGATCAACGCAAGTTTAATTCAGGTACAGTCAAATTTTTAACTCTTTCCTTTATATTTAGTGCTTTTAGTGTCCCCTCTGAGCAATCTACCCAAACTTAAAGCTGCAAAAATATTGTATTTTCCTTCAGAAGCTCTATAGTTCTAGCTTTTAGATTTAAGCCTATGATCTATCCTAAATTGAATTTTGCATATGCTGTAAGAATTTAAGTTCATTTTTTTCCTCCACATTTGTGTAGTTGCTATGCCTCTATTTGTCGGAAAAAAAACTTCTTTCTCCATTAAACTGCACTGTCTGAAAAATTGTTGACTGTTTACCTTATGTTGGAAATTAAGTGATGGCATATATTTTGTTCCAACCCTCTACTTGCCTACTCATGCTATATTGTTTTGATTACTATCATTTTATAGTCTTAAAGTCAGATAGTGTGAGTCCTCCAACATTGTTCTTTTGTAGGGTAGCATTGTCTATTATCGGCACTTTTCATTCATATGTAAATTTCAGAATTAACTTCTCCGTTTCCACCAAAAAAGAAAACATACCTTTTTGGATTTCATTGGGATTAAATTGAATTCATAGTAAGTAGCCTTTTTAATAGTTAATTTGTAAAACCCATTTCTTGCTCAGAAAGCCTCATCTTCTAATCTTATTTAATTTTCCCAAAAGTGTCTTGTTTTTGAAAAAATATGTATAAATGTCTCAAGCCAGATCAGAACTTATTTTGAAAATCTTGGAAATCATCCAATCCATTTTAAGCAACTCTGCCTTGAAAAAAGAAACCTCTTCTCGATAATTAAGTCTGTGGAAAGATTTTTTCTGACATTAAAAAATGCACATACTTATGATAAGCAACCCATACCTTCAAAAATGTTTCGGGAGCTTTTCTTAAAAATACTGATTTCCATTTCATTTAACTGTTAGGTACTAAATACTTCTCCATAGACTACGTTTGATGGAACAATACTTCCTAGTTATTTTCATTATGTTTAAATTATTAAAAATTAAAAACCAATTCATTTTTCTTTACCTCTTACTCTATCCATTTCAGTGATACATTCACAATACATATGTACAAAATGTTTGAAAAACCACACACCTGTCACATTCTACTTTTCATGTTTTCAATCCTAGACATATTCTCAGTCTTGTTTTTCTTTCCACATGAGATATTTCACTATGAAATACACGAAGAATTGAAAAACTTGAAAACTATGACAAAATTAAAACGTGAAAACGAAGTCTTAATTATTGTTATATCCCTACACTTCTTTCACATATCTTGCTCCATGGCAGTGAAGTTATTCCACCCACTGTACCTCAACTTCTCCCCAGTTGTAAGCGACTGAAATACCTGGATGGTAGCACACAGTCTTTCAGCTTTTCAAATCCAAAGAGATGAGAGCTTTAAAATCAAGGAATGATTGGCTATAGTATTGACAGGTGGCAACGTGCTAGCAGCCCCCGCTCTCGGCGCCCCCTCGGCCTCCGTGCCCACCCTGGCCATGCTTGAGGAGCCCTGCAGCCCGCCACAGCACTGTGGGAGCCCCTCTCTAGTGTGGCCGAGGCCGGAGACTCCTCCCTCTGCTCCCAGGGAGGCATGGAGGGAGAGGCGCGGGCTGGAACCCCGCTGCCAGCGGCGCTTGCAGGCCAGCGCGAGTTCCGGCGGACGCAGGCGCAGGCGCGGGCTTGGCGGGCCCCCGCACACAGAGCTGTCGGCCGGCGCGCCGGCCCAGGGTACTGAAAGGCTTAGCACCCGGCCAGCACTGCGCTGGAATTCTCACCGGGCCTCAGCTGCCTCCCCGAGTAGTAGGGCTCAGGACCTGCAGCCCACCATGCCCCAGCACCCGCCTCCGCCGTGGGCTCCCGCGAGGCCCAAGCCTCCCCGACGGGCGCCGCCCCCTGCTCCGTGATGCATCGTCCTATCGACCGCCCAAGGGCTGAGGAGTGCAGGAGCGGCTTGGGACTGGCGGGCAGCTCCGCCTGAAGCCCAGGCGCGGGATCCACTAGGTGAGGCCAGCTGGGCTCCTGAGTCTGGTGGTGACTTGGGGAACTTTTATGTCTAGCTAAGGGATCCTAAAGGCACCAATCAGCACTCTGTGTCTAGCTCAGGGTTTGTAAATACACCAATTGGTACTCTGTATCTAGCTAAACGTAGCAGGGACTTCGAGAACTTTTCTGTCTAGCACTCTGTCTAGCTCAAGGATTGTAAACGCACCAATCAGCACTCAGTCAAAACGGACCAATCGGTTCTCTGTAAAATAGACCAATCAGCTCTCTGCAAAATGGACCAGTCAGCAGGATGTGGGTGGGGTCAGATAAGGGAATAAAAGCCTGCTCGAGGCAGCAGCAGCATTCTGCTGCCTTTGGTTTTCTTTTTGTGGAAGTTTTGTTCTTTTCGTTTGCAATAAATCTTGCTGCTGCTGTTTTTTTTGGGGGGTCAGTGTAGGTTTTATGAGCTGTAACACGGTGAAGGTCTGCAGCTTCACTCCTGAAGCCAGTGAAACCACGAACCCACCGGAAAGAAGGAACAAACTTTGGACACACACCATCTTTAAGAACCGTAGCACTCACCCCGAGGGTCCGTGGCTTCGTTCTTGAAGTCAGTGAGACCAAGAACCCACCAATTCTGGACACAGTATCCCAATGATTCTAAGAGACCTAGAGCTGTAACCACATAGTTTGAAAATTAGCTTATCTGTTGTAGGTGCTATGTGCTGGAATTACCAAAGAACACAAAAAATACAGCTTGCGTATTCCTCACCGACTAAAACATTTGTGATTCCTATATTTCTTTTTTCATAAAATGTGTTTTTCCTGTTTCTGAAATTAGCATGCATGGAAAAGTCTATGCTAAAGTTTAACATAGTAACTAGTGGTCTTCCAGTAAATCAGAGAAATACGTAACTTGAGATTACTATACGAAACCAATACCTCAAAGCTTGCAACCCTAGACCTATTTCGGGAATGGGATAAAGACTTTATAAAGAAATTAATCACAAAAACCCAGGAAACAAATGATTCACAGTTAAAAAGGATATTTATGAAAATGTTTAATGATAGGCAGGATTATTTATATTGTAATATTAAACAAAAAGCCCGGACAGCACAATAAAGCATATGTACAACTTAAACTTACACTAAAGCATTATTATATCCTGATTAAGAATGCAGAATTCAATAGAGCCAGGTTCAAATCATACCTCTGCCCTTTATTACCTGTGTGACATTAGGAAAGGTATTTAATCACTCTGAACATTTCCTCGTAAGAAAATGTGGAAAATTACAAAATTCACAAGGATATAAAATTTACATAAATATGAAGCTTGTAAAGGAATTCCTGGCATGGACTAACCCACAACCATGCCCAGCTAATTTTTCAAATTTTTTGTAGAGACAGAGTCTTGCTATGTTGCCCAGGCTGATCTCCAACTCCTGGCCTCAAGCAATGCTCCCACCTAGGCCTCCCAAAGTGCTGAGATTACAGGCCTGACCCACTGCACCCGGCCCCATTACCACCTTCTACTTTTCTTCTGGATTGAAACAAATCTTTATTCCCTCTTTTCTTGAATCACGTGGTTTTGTTGTTGTTGTTTCTTTTTTAATGGAAGAGCCCATTTGAGCTCAATAATTACTTATGGATATGGTTCCTTTCTTCTCAATTATTCTCTAAGAAACCAGGTGCTATTCCAGGATAAAATATTTCACAGTGGGTGTTCATCGGTCTCCAGGATTCCCCCTTCTCCCAGCCAGGTCTGGATTTTATTGATCAGTAACAAAGTAACTTACCTGTGCAGTGTAAATAAACGTAAAATTTTACTTTTGTAAAAATAAGGAACCAACAACTTTCAAGAACTGGGTTGGCTAAGGCTCAAGCCAGTTTCTATTAAACAAGCATTCATCTGGTCACTTGAATTTCTTACTCACCCTCTGGAGATATTATGTGTGATTGGATTCAGACAATTTGCACAACGCAGTGGATTAGCTAATTGCTCCTCTGCCTACTATAAGCACAATTGGCTACATTGGTTGAAAAACTAACCCAGGGAATAGGCTATGAAATTGGTATTGAAGCTTTGGCAGCAGACTAACTGATCAAGATACTGAATGCAAAGCTAAAACACAAAGTACAGCTTGTTTGGTTTGGTTTGGCTTTTTTAACAGTAATTTCTACTGGCGGAGACAGATGTTTCTTGAAGTGGCAAGAGATTTGCAAAGCAGAATGTTCTACCACTTACTGTAATTGCTTTATTAATATTGTATGTGTTTATGGCTTCTATCTTCTGGCTTGTGGCACCTCTTACTTTAAATGACTTTGGGTTTCCTGATGACTGGCAGTTAATCTTGACTTCAGAGATCCTTTGAGTCACACATCTGGCTTTGCTCCTGTATAGTGAATTATTTCATATGAAGCCGAATTCTTGTTTGCGTTTATTACTCTTAGAAGCCCTCAGGGGGCACTGAAACATCATCAGACAGTGGTCCTATATATGTGTGTAAGTGTATATACATATATACACAGACATACCCACACATACATACACACACATATACACACAAATATATACACATATATTATACACACACATATATACACACACACATATATACACACATGTGTACACATGAAAGGGAACCTCTGGGTAGCTGAGAAGTACACACTCAGTTACACACCCTACAACAGAATGGACTTATTTTATCCCTAGCCAAGTCTCAGGCTTAATGTCAGCTACAGTATCATGAGAAGGAGGTAAAATATTCTAAACCAGCGTCTTGAAAAGACTAGGTCAGTTTGGGGGAGTTAAGTTTGCAATAGACATATCCTAAAATAACCTCTCTTTTAGTGCTTCATTTATTTTGCTTTGAAAGTACAGACTATATTGTAATTATCTTCCAGTGTGTTACCAAAAAGAAGAAAAAAGAAACTAATAAGGAGATAAACCAACAAATGAAAATTAAATTTGGAGTTGAGATTTTTCTGAGCAGATTTGTTGGTTTGTTCAGTGGCTATCAAATTTCTTTTCTTCCCTCATCTGGCCTATTAAAGTGGCTTTTAGCTTTTCCAACATATTCACTCAATAAGCTCTTCTTCTGTAGTGTGCCTGCTTACTGAAGTTTCCTGGATAAGGAGAAGGAAAGGGCTTCGTCTGGGGAATTTTAGTCGGAGATTTGTGGTTGCCATCATTACTGTGATTTGTTTCAGGTCTGCCCCTAATGACAGCTTGTGGTTTAAGTCTAGGCACCATCCAGCCACAGGCGGTAGGGATATGTGAAAAAGGCAGGAAAGTCTCTCCAAAGATCCTAATTACCGAGTCATTTCTGAAAACTGCTGGGACTTCCTTGTGAAACCAACTAGCAGCAGAGGGCTGAGCCGTGCATTATGTAGTCAACGTTCTGCACCATGTTGTGACAATAAAATTCCCTTGGGCAAACACTCACAACTGGAGGCCTTCATACTCCATTGGTGAAAAAGAAGCATCTTTGTTTAATTCATGTCACTAGGAGAAAGCCTACTCGATATTTAATTTTAATCTAAAGTGTCACATTTTTTCCGTGCCCACAAATAGCCTGCCAGTTATGCATAATTCATTATAGTGGACAAGACCTACATCAGTTTTAGAGAAAATGCTGTTGAAAGATACGGTGTAGCAGCCAACATAGTCATCTCCCCAGGAACATTGGATTAAGGTATTTTCAAGCCGATCAATGTAGATGGTTTATGTATAGACAGAAATTAGTTGGGGAGAAAAGGAAAAACACTAAAGTAGAGTAAAAACATGTAGATTTTGGAATATACCCTTCACGAGAAACCTAAATAAGTATAGCTTACAGCAAATCACAGACAATTTTTCTGTATTTCAGATTCTTCATCAGTGCCACTGGCCTTTCTTTCATAATGTGTGCGAAATGGCTTCTAGAACAATCAAAGAGAAAGAATCAGAGCTGTGCATATACGTCCCAGATACTGCATTATTGCTACATTTCACTTGCAAATATTAAGAAATTTGAGCCAACATTGGCTTTTTAACTCTCATGATTTAAAAGTGTCAAGTGATAAGGAATTACTAGAACCTATATTCAACCATGACAAATCCACTATCACCTGTTTTTGTCATCAATAAGCAACATCCTCCCCCTCCACAAAACCTAATCTAATTTCTCTGTTTAATGCTATTTTAATGCTACTTTGCCAATAAAAATTTTTTAAAACAAGTGGGGAAAAGTATCTATAGAAGTTACATTTCATGTATGTAAGCTAATAACATCTTGCAGGTAAACAGAGATTACTTATAAAGCCCAGGTTAACATATAATATTATTAAAATACTACCATTCCCTCAAGCTGTTCAACTGTACAATCCATCTGACACATTAACATACTGCACAGTTAAAAAGCTGCACTTGCTACATTTTTCCCAGATTTTTGTTTCATTTAAAATATTATGTACAAAAAAAGTCATGTTCAAGATACTGCTTATCCACAACACCCCTGAAGTGCTTTGACAGCTATATGATTTTTTTTTAAGTAACAGAGCCATGTATACATGCATTTGTTCCTCCTTAATAATTCTTTTTATCACTTACCAATGTTTTCTTTCACTTTTCCTTATGGTTAGCTCTTATGTTGTACATTTTTTCTTTGTGGTAACGAACCTTCCAAATGGATGCCACTCACCAGAAGCTACCTTTCTTACCTCTGACTATTTTACATGTGACACCTTCCTGACCCACAGTAAAATTTCTTTCATTAAAAAAGGAGAAAAGGAAAGGAAGAAAAAGTAATTCACAGATATTCTTGCTCCAATTTCTCATTTTCTTCAATTCCATGATGTGCAATTCTCAAGAATCTAATATTCCTTGGGCTGATCAGGATTCTCTTTCAGTAAAACCACAGGAGGTAGCTGTTGGGCACAGAAACTAAATGTCATGAATTCAGTGCCCTGCTCCTTGGCAGGAAACTCTGGCTGCATGGTTTTTATGTAATTTTTTTCACCTCCACTGCCTTATTGTGCTAAAAAAAGTTAGACGTAATAACTAGTATATTTTCACACTGCAGTTAATGATTGTAATAGTATAAGGTAAGAGGATAAATAATTATTAACACAAAAAAGTACAGTATAACCAACCCTACAATGAATAGAAAAAATTATTTCAGCAGTTAATGAAAACATGGATACATTTGACAGAATTACTTAGGGGAAGAAAATCGCTTGCAGGTCTCCTGAAGGCAAATTAACTGGGTGTGTCCGTATTTAATCCTTTCAAGACCGCAAGTCTAATTGCTGTAAACTGCCACCTTTCTTGCCTCCTATCCAAGTCTGAGTAGGCACCCACTGGTTCTATCTTACCTTTTGGTAGCTAATTTGAGTTTCTCTTCCCAAGATACACCACAATGTCTGCATGAGAAAGGAGGCTAATAATGCCTTCCCAGGAAATTCTAGATTCTGTTTCCTGGGGTTAATTGTTGATCATATAATGGACAATCAGAGAAGTAGCCATTTGGATTAAGAGGGACAGAGGGAGCAGCTATAGATAAAACAGGAAAAAAAGATACTTTCAGCAGATATTGCACAGATTATCTAAATTCATTTTTTATTCTAAATTAACAGTTTCACTTAACGTCTTTTGATGCAACATTGTCATATTAACTTGCTGGCTAGGCTTATTAAATAAAACTATCCATCTATCTGTCTGTCTGTCTGTCTATCTATCTATCTATCTATCTATCTATCTTTTAATGAGATTTCCATGATCATCTTCTTCCTTGCTGATCTAGCCATTGACAGCTTTCCCTGGAATATATAGAATATATTATCACAAGGAGAAGGCACTCATGATATTTAGGGAACTAATCCATCAAACCTCAGAAGAGTAAAGTAATGTTAGTTAGATGCATTAGAAGTAATTTAATAAGATTAGTAAATTGGCAGTCTAGGGCTCGAATCTGAAACTATTTTATGAGAAATGTCATGAAAGCAAAGAAATTCTCGTGAGACAATTGACTTATGAAGGAGATTAATTTTATAGTTCTTGCAATTTGAGATGAATCACTTAACTACTCTAGCCCTCAGCTAAATCATAGCATCAATACAAGAAGAGAACAGGGTTTGCCAAGGTGACTAAAACTCTAGAATTATTAGATTTAGGTTAAATTTAAACTTGTGATTATTGTTGAAGAAGGAACAGAAAGACTTAAGAAAATGAGAGCATAGATATATCATTTTGTAGTCTGTGATAATATAGACTTTAGCAAAGTAGATTTCAGTAAGTTCAGAGTAGAAATATGCAGGATTCTATGGCCAGAGAATTTAAAAATTTCACAGGAAAAGACGGGAGAAGTTAATATTTCCAAGCAATCACAGAAAGGAAGAAAAAGGAAAGCATGTAAGGAGCTATGTCACTTGGAAGCAGACATGAAAACAATATTTGTATAGCAGGGAGCTTATTGGGTACACGAGGGGTGATGCTGCCTGTGAAAGACAACAGGAGAAGGAAGCAGATTTGAGCAAGAAAAACCATCAGATCACAATGCAGATATGACCCTTGTGAAAAGAAACCAAAAGGTGCAGGATTGGGCAGGGGGCCTCCAACAAACTCTCAGCTGGCCCAACCAGAGCTGCAAACAGAAGACTGCTAATGGGAGGTGTCCTCCAAAAATGGCCAGGTCCTAGGACTGGCTGGGAATACGGGTTCAGTCATTGGCTGGCGACTTCCCAGAAAGTGGCCTTGACTGAAAAGCTGAGGTGGATCCCGGAGGCACCAACAATAGAGACTGTCAGGTAATTATCCTCCTTGCCACTAAATGACAAGTATTTCTTTGCCTGCTGCAAGAATTTCCTTTTAGTACAGATGTCTCTTTGCACGTTATGCGAGTATTCTACACACTGCATGTACAAGCTAGATGTTTAAAAACCCATAAAATAACACTGAAATAAGAATATATTTAAAAGATGGAAGGAACATTATTAACAAAGGACCAACAATGAATGGCACAGGCTTATAAGAATCACACCAAGAAGACTGAAGAGAAAGGCTTGTAGAAAATATTAAACAAACAAAAAGAAGGGCCTTTAACAATGTTCTGCTAAAAACAAGAAAGAAAAACAAACAAACAAAGAGCCTGTAATTTATGGAGTTATGTAACAAATGATGGACTCTGAATTAACTCCCTTTCTTATGGTGTCTTATTTACTAAAGAGCAAAAAAACTGACTGATGCTGTGTGCTGTGCCTCATGCCTGTAATCCCAGCACTGACAGGGAGACAGAGGAAGAAGAAGAAGAAGAAGAAGAAGAAGAAGAAGGAGGAGGAGGAGGAGGAGGAGGAGGAGGAGGAGGAGGAGGAGGAGGAGGAGGAGGAGGAGGAGGAGGAGGGGGAGGGGGACGAGGAGGAGGAAGGAGAAAAGGGGAGGGTAGGGGAGAGGAAGGGAGGGGAGGGAAGGGAAGGGGAGGGAAGGGAAGAAAGGAGGAAAGAAGGGAGGAAAAGAGGAAGGCAGACCAAATGCTTAAGAATAGAAATGTAGAGGCAACTAAAGCAAAATATATAATAAAAAGGGCTACAAAATGACTCAAATGTTCTAAATAAATTCTGTCTCTGGATCCAG
Source organism: Chlorocebus sabaeus (assembly GCF_047675955.1). Lineage (NCBI taxonomy): Eukaryota > Metazoa > Chordata > Mammalia > Primates > Cercopithecidae > Chlorocebus > Chlorocebus sabaeus. The sequence goes on from NC_132915.1 coordinate 42,408,517, forward strand.
ATTGTTGATGTTGAACAGAGGAATTTTTCAAATCATGATTAGTTATCTTAAAGGAATATTTTTAAAAGTGAGAGATACTAGAGGATAAGAGAAATCAATATTGCAGCATTATTTTCAAAAAAGAATGAAATATATTGTATATGTCAGTATCATCCAATAGAAATATACTGCCAGGCAAACCTGATTATAAATTTGTAGTAGCCACATTTTAAAAAGGAGGTAAAATTAATTTTAATACTATATTTTAATTAATCTAATATATTTAAAACATTTTTTCATGTAGTCAATAATGAGATTCTTTTACATTATTTTGATACAAAATCTTGATAATTTGATGTATATGTTATTATAAGATATCTTAATTCAAATGCTAAATTTCCATTATATATAGTTGATCTCCATTTATAATTCATAAAATTTACAGTTGAAAAAGAAGATTCACAAACTCAAGTTGTTCCAAACATGCTTGAACGTTTTCCAATAAGGGAATCAAGTAGTGAAAAACCGTTTTCCTTTAATATGCACATCTTTTTTGACAGCACTTGTCATCCTTAACCAAATTGATTTAACTGATAAGCAAAGCATATCAGTTTTGAAGTTAAATCTGTCCAAATTAATAAATACACTAACTCTTACATCGAGTCAGTATTATTAAGATTGATACATTAGAGAAATTAAAAAACAACTCTATTATCAACATAAACAGAATTAATCAATTTTTTTCTTGTGGCTTTTAAATTATAATTTAACTAATCTTTGAGATTATTAACAAAAAATTGCATTATAGAGGCAATTATTTGGTGGCTATGGGCAATTTTTGTAAAATATCTTATCTTTTCCTCATCATTGTATAACAAAATTTCGATAACTAAAACACTAACTTTTTTGTTACCATATATACATCTAAAACTGTTTTTTTGTTTTTGTTCAAAAATTTAAGCCATTTTTTCACTGATTAAAGTTACAACCTTAGCTCCTATTAAAAATCATTTTACAATGTTTGGTTGGAAATTTAATTCTGATTTCAGGTGACTAAATTCAGCATTCATTTATGAATATTAAAAGGAAAGTCTTATTTAGTCCACTAAGTGTTTACTAACAATGACTCTTAACATTGCCCACTTTATTATCTGTAGTTATTTTTAATAAAATTTTTATTTTGGAGTAATTTAAGATTTACAGAAAAGTTGCCACATTACAGAGATTTCCTGCATACCCCTTGCTCAGCTTCTCCTAATGCCAACATCTCAGTAACCATGACATATTTGTCAAAACTAAGATATTAACATTAGTTTGATACTCTTAACTAAACTACAGACTTTCTAGTTTTTCCATTAATATTCTTTTTCTTCTCTAGGTTCCAGCCCAGATACCACATTGCATTTGGTCATCCTGTCTATTCAGTCTACTCGGATCTGGGATGGTTTTTCAGTCTTTCCTTGTTTCTCATGACTTTGAAGGATACTTTGAAGTGTGCAAGGCAAGTATTGTGTAAAATGTCTCACAGTATGAGTTGCTCTGATATTTTCTCATGATTATATTTGGGTTATGGGTTTGGGAGAAAATATCACAGCATCCTCATTGCATCATATCAAGAAATATATGATATCAATATGACTTATTACTAGTTATTTTAAACTTGATTCTATAGTTAAGGTGGTGTCTGCTAGTCTTCACTGTAAATTTACTATTTTTCCCTCTCCATATTCTACGTTTTGGAAATAAATCACTACATCCAATTCACACTCAAGGGTGAGGGAATTAAGCACCACTTCCCAGGGAGGGAGTATCTACATATAACATCTGGAATTCTTTAAGGAAGATTTACTTCTTATGCTCCATTTATTTATTCAATCACTTAATATCAATATGGATTCATTGATATTTATTTTATTGTTTTGATTACAGTCTGATATTATTGTATTTTCTTGCTCAAATTGCTCCAACTTCGGCCATTGAAAACTATTTTTAGGTTGACTTCTCTGTCCTTTTGACATACTCTCATTCTTTGTGTGTGTCTATTTCTTACTTTCTGGCACTACAATATGCTCCAGGCTCATCTTGTATTTTCCCTGTACAAGCCATAGAATCAGCTATTTTTCCAAGATCCCTAATTATGTTTATTGGAGAATGATATTTAGAAAGAAAATTTGGCTGGGCACGGTGGCTCACGCCTGTAATCCCAACACTTTGGGACATCAAGGTGGGTGGATCTCCTGAGGTCAGGAGTTCAAGACTAACCTGGTCAACATGGTGAAACCCCGTCCCTACTAAAAATACAAAAATTAGCTAGGCGTGGTGGTGAGCGGCTATAATCCCAGCTACTCGGGAGCCTGAGGCAGGAGAATCGCTTGAACCTGGGAGGTGGAGGTTGCAGTGAGCCAAGATCGCACCACTGCACTGCAGCCTGGGCAGCAGAGAAAGACTCTGAAAAAAAAAAGAGAGAGAGAGAGAGAAAGAAGGAAGGAGGAGGAGGAGAAGGAAGAGGAGGAGGAGGAGGAGAGAAGAAAGAAAGAAAGAAGGAAGGAAGGAAGGAAGGAAGGAAGGAAGGAAGGAAGGAAGGAAGGAAGGAAGGAAGGAAGGAAGGAAAGAAAGAAAGAAAGAAAGGAAGGAAGGAAGGAAGGAAGGAAGGAAGGAAGGAAGGAAGGAAGGAAGGAAGGAAGGGGGAGGGAGGGAGGGAGGGAGGGAAGGAAGGAAGGAAGGAAGGAAGGAAGGAAGGAAGGAAGGAAGGAAGGAAGGAAAAGAGAAAGAAAGAAAGAAAGAAAGAAAGAAAGAAAGAAAGAAAGAAAGAAAGAAAGAAAGAAAGAAAGAAAGAAAGAAAGAAAGAGAAGAAAAAGAAAGAAAGAGGGAGAGAGAGGGAGGGAGGGAGAGAAATAAAGAGAAAGAAAGGGAGAGAAAGAAAGAAAGAAAGAAAAAGAAAGGGAGAGAAAGAAAGAAAAGTTGGTTCTTGGTGCTTGGTATGCTCATTGCTCCTGGAGAGTCACTGGTTCAAGACCTTCTCAACAGACAGACAGACATAGAAAATATGTGTGTAATACCAGTCCATGTATGTATATATATATCAAATCAGTTCTGTATCTATTATCTACCTACATACATATACAATTAAAATCAAAATAAGCCTCATGCAGATATCTCAGGATCTAGTCCAGCATCACAGTGTTTGGTCTAACCTGTCTCCACTGGCTATTCAATAAATGGTGCTGAGATAATATATGTAGAAGATTGAAACGGACCCCTTCCTTATACTATATACATTATACAAAAATCAGCTCAAGATGGATTAAATACTTAAAAGTAAAACCCCAAATCTATAAAAACCCTGGAAGACAACCTAGGCAACACCATCCTGGACACAAGAATGGGCAAGGATTTCATGACAAAGACCCCAAAAGCAATAGCAAGAAAAGCTAAATTTGACAAGTGGATCTAATTAAACTTAAGAGCTTCTGCACAATAGAAGAAACTATCAACAGAGTAAACAGACAACCTACAGAATGGGAGAAAATATTTGCAAACTATGCATCCTACAAAGGTCTAATAATCAACAAATTTATAAGAGAAAAACCAACAATCCAATTAAAACATGGGCAAAGGATATGAACAATCTATTTTCAAAAGACATACTACATGGCCAACACACATAGGAAAAAAGACTCAATATCACTGAGCATTAGAAAAATGCAAATCAAAACCACAAGCAGATACCATCTCACACCAGTCAGAATGGGTATCATTAAAAAGTCAAAAAATAACAGATACTGGAGAAGTTATAGAGAAAAGGAAGCACTTATACACACTGGTGGTCGAAGTGTAAATTAGTTCAACCATTGTGAAAAGCAGTATGGTGATTCCTCAAAGAGCTAGAAGCAGAACTACCATTTGACACAGCAATGCCAATACTGGGTATATACCCAGAGGAATATAAATCATTCTACCATAAAGATACATGCACACAAATGTTCACTGCAGTGCTACTCAAAATCGAAAGACATAGAAGAAACCTAAATGCCCATCAATGACAGATTGGATAAAGAAAATGTGATACACATACACCATGGAATACTATACAGCCATAAAAAGAACAAGATCATTTCTTTTGTGGGAACATGGATGTAACTGGAGGGTCATTAGCCAGCTAACACAGGAGCTAACACAGGAACAGAAAACTAAATACCACTTGTTCTGACTTACTAGTGTGGGCTAAATGATGAGTACTTAAGAACACAAATAAGAAAACAATAGACACTGGGGTCTACTTGAGGGTGGAGGGTGGGAGGAGGGAGAGGTGCAGGAAAGATAACTATTGGGTACTGGGCTTAGTACCTGGGTGATGAAATAATCTGTACAACAAGCCCCTGGAACACAAGTTTACCTATATAACAAATCTTCACATGTACCCCTAAAGCTAAAATAAAAGTTTTTTTAAAATAGAAAAAAAATCATTGGAACTGAATCAATTCATCGACACTGACAAGAACAGCGATATGCTTGTATACAGTACTAGAAAAGATGCACGCATACCACATGCATAGTACCATACGCTACAAGATGCAATGGGTAGAGTCAAATGAAGGACTAAAATTGTATTACATTGAAAACTGTTATTTACAGTGCTTCAGTGTTTAAAATTCAATTAAATTTAGTTCCTCAGCTACCTAAACTATATTTCAAGTATTTGCTATAATGACAAATTATTTTAATGAGATATCTTCACAGGCACAAATGAAGGAACCCAGGGTGATGGTGTGTGTGCCATGTCACTGTTAAACTCGGTCTCTCAACCTGGCCAACTGTGAGAACCCAAAGCTGGCTTTCAATAAGAGCTAAAACTGACTCCTTGTTTTCTTGAAGTGTAAGTTTCTGAATTCACTAAACATTCCCCCAAACATCAGGAACAGAGACACCACTCTCATTTTAGAACAAACAAATGCATTCGGGAAGAATAAATATCACTGCTTCTAAGAAGCAAAGATCATTTTTTCAGTGGGTGTGGTAATGTGATAACTACTTAATTTGTGTAATTATATGGAAATCTTTATTTGACAGAAATTTATCTGTGAGTAGAGGATGCAGAAAATGTTCTGGCTGACCACAGACAGAGCCTGGGGCAGGGGGCAGGTGTGACCATGGCCTCATGGATCTCAAATCCTCGGTCCAGACTGGCAGGAGCTGGTTGAAACACAGGCTTCCTAGGAGCACGAAGTGCATTGCCTCAGTTGCTCATCCAGGAACCTCACAGCTTTCTTGTGTTTTCTGACCCTGCCTGTGACCTGCATGTTGATGCTTAGAGCATTCGAACCCTCAGAGCCTGCTTGACTGTGAGATGTGGCCTGCAAACCTTTACTTTACTCAAGGAAGGAGGGAGCTCTGTCATCACAGGGAATTCTACATTTGTGCTCTGCTGAGCCCCTGAGTTGCTCTTTGAGTGAACTTTGTTTTCTTGCATTAACTCCATGCACAAATGCACAAGCCCCAGTTTCTTTCTTAGGTCTGGCCAATGATGGTCTTGTTCTGCTAAGTTTCAGCTCAGAGTGTTTGGTTCAGTTCAGAACTGAATGCTGTCTTGGCCATGGAGTTTCCTGCCCCTTCCCTTATTTCCATAGATGAGGCCTCTAAAACAAACACCTCATCCTTTTTTTTTTTTTTTTAATTTTAGTCTTCGGTAGAATCTCTGACAGGAACTGGGTGTCTTTTTCCCAGATGTTTCTGCCAAACTGTTCCTCTCTTTGGGTGGGGTTCCCCTGTTCCTCTCTTTTGCTGGAATTCTCCAATCCTGTTTAATTTCTTCTTCAAGCCTCTCTTGAGTGTCTCATAAGCTCCTTGCTCCCTCTTGAGTTAGAAAGAGATTCTTGTCCTATTTGCCATTCTCCCAGTCAGAGGGACCTCAGTAAGCCTTTGGGTAAAATTAGAGAGGGTCCCTTTCGTGGCAATTTGGCTTTCTCCAGCCAAAGGTGGGTGCAGGGAAAGAGCCAACCATATCAGGGGCTGAAATTTTTGTGACCACTTTTCTCCCTGATCTGCTTGAGGGATTCTTCTGGGAGCTTTGCATCATTGACTACAGAGTTAATCCTTGAACTGTAGGTAGCTGAATAATGAAGGAAAGAAAGTGGCCAGATTGCTCACCTTCAAAACCCTTTTGGGATTGAAATGTAGGAACCCCACCTCTGGGGCTCCCAAAACTAAATAATATGGACTTCCAGAAATCATTGAGGACTCACATCAAGGCAGGTAAGCCCAAGAGAGGTATTGTGATATCCCTGATACAACCAGGGTGCCAAATATATGATTTTCAAGTAGCTATGGGACTTCCCAGGGTGGGACAGTGTACAATGGGAAGAAATTTATGAAGAACGCACAACCACGATGAACCTACATTGATTGAACTGCTCCATCTTTTTGCTCAATGTGTGTTCTGGGTGTTTTCAGGATCCTGCTTGTGTGGATTCTCCCTCAGTCCTGTTGATAAGTCACAAGTGAGTGATTTGCCAAGCCACATTTTGTCTCCTCTTGGAGGTAGCCCCCAACCCATTCACTAGATAGCTTTCTAAGTCCTTTAGTAAGTTGTATTTTGAGCCCTTCCTGAAGCTATGCAGGAGGTCCTTGCCCAAGGACCTTCCATTGGTAGGACTTTGCTGGGTTACTCAAATGAAACATCAGTAGGATGGAAGAACATCAAATGAATCAGTGGCATCCATGGTTGGGTCAATGTAGATGAGAGGTTAAGATCCCAAGAGAATGTGAAGTCAGATAAGAACATAGAGTCCAAAGAAATGTAAAGTGAATGTGGGAAATAGGTTGCAGAATCTATGTTCTGGGTATAGAAGGGAAAAGGCAAGTGGTGGGCATGGAAGATGCACCAATGTAGAATCCAGTGTCAAATGGGGCTCTGGGGGAAGAAAGGCACTCAGTGGCAGTGGTGAACAAAAAGAAAGTCAGAGGATGGCTTGGTCAGAGATAGGGTGGAGACCAGAAGTAAGAAGGTCAGAGTGAAGGATGCCACAGTGAAACCCAAAGGTGACACGGAGAGAGCAGCATCAGTCTCCAGCTCCCCACACAGCAGAATGTCCACCTCCATGGCTGCTCCATCACATCTTTCAGAGCAAGGATTTTACTGTAACTGCTCTGGAAAGCAACCCTGGAAAGAAGCTTATATGCAAATTCCTCCAGGAAGGATAAATACAAAGATTATCCACACATAGAACACGTTCAGGCAAGCCTGGCAGGTGTCACATCCTCTGTATCATGATATCCTTTTTTCCCTTGCCCCAAGTCTTGCTCTCATGTCTCCTTCCCTATGGATTCTCTCTCTCAGATCAATGTCAGGCTGGACTGGGTCCCTAGAATTACACAGGGCAAGCTTGGAAGAGAAATACAGGAAATAATGTAAAATAATAATCACATTTTTTGTAGAGAAACATTCAGTGCCACCATGGAGCCTTTCAAGAGAGTTCTTTAGCAGCAAAAGTAGGAGCATGTGTTATATCAGATGAAGGAAGGAGCAAAGGATCTTGTAGGCTGTAGAGTGAAATTTTCCACTGGAAATAGACTCTTTCAGGTTAGATTCTGAAAACCCAAGGAATCAAAATCAAAGAATCAATATCAGCAATAGTGAGGCTCATGTATGTACAGTGTGTTACAATTTACAAAGTGTTTCCACTCCTTATCCCAGGTGGTTCTCAAACAATCTTATGAGATTTTCAGGCAAGGTGCTCTTCTGGAAAAGGATCCTGAGACTCAGGGAAGTTAAATGACTTATCCAACAATAGCACACAGAATATCTGCCTCCAAATACTCATTCTACTTGGCTGGTCCACAGTGCCCAGATATTTGGTCAAACATTATTCAGAATGTTTTTATGAGAGATTTTTTGGTTAAGATTAACATTGAAATTGGAGGACTTTGAGTAAAGCAGATGATTGCTCTTCATAATGGGGATAGCCCTCATTCAATCAACTGAAGGCCTGAATATAACAAAAAGCTGACCTACTCCAAGAAAGGATTTCTCTAGAAAATGGCATTCAGACTCAAACTACCTCAGCTTTCCCCTGAGTCTCCAACCTCCCAGCCCACCGTGCAGATTTGGACTTGCCAGGCTTCATAATTGTGTGATCCAATCCTTTAAATAAACCTCTTTACATAGACACACACATCCTATTGGCTCCATTTCTCTGGAGAACGCTAACACACACTGCATCTCATGCCACCACCCAGTAAGCAAGCTGTATTGTCCAAATCCACCATTCTCTCATTCCTATGGATAGTCAGAACAAGGAATCTAAGAATTCCCTGGGTTCTGCTTTTCTTCTTATGGACCCCTCTTCTGATGGATCCTGAGAAGGACTTTCTCTGAAAACTGAAATCGTCAGAGATTGTGAACGTGGGTCTTCCTGGAATGGAGATTTTAAGGTTAACCCTTGGAAAGCACAGAGTTGAATAGGCAAAACGTTAGTTGTTACTATTCCACCTTTGATCCTTTTCCTGGCTTGCTGCATTGATGCTGAAAGACAAGAAAAGAATGAAGAATCTTGGACTTAATTCTCACTCCCCTCTCTTTTGGCAAGCTGTAGACATTCGTTATTCATGAATAATATGCCTTTCTGGATTGCATTAATTAAGATCAGTTTTCCTTCCAAGTTATTCATTTTTTAAAGTGCATAAAATAATTTTCTATTGTTCCTTCTCTGGAAAAACTCAAATAACAAAGATTTCCTGCATGAAGTTCTCACTTGATATTTCTACGAGCAGTCCTTTGCTGATGAGGGGCACAGACTTTCAGGTCTTTAAAAACATCTGTGCTCTATTTAACACAATTCTGCTCCCTGAGCAGAGATGGGGTAGCATCTGATCAAAGGCCCACCAGTATTCTCCAGGTCAGCCCTAACACATGGAGGATCATCCGAAAGACACCTAAGATGGGAAGGCAGCTGGTGAACGATATTGAGGGACTGCTTTCAAGTGTCCCAAAATCCATTCATAAGCCAATCTGACACCCTTGAGTAAGATATTTGGGATCTACCCTACAAACCTTGCCCCACTCAGGTAGATGGTCTGTGGGTTTTGCATCAAAGTCCTGGTCCCTGCTCTAACTTCTTTCCTGCCCAAATTCTTCCCCTAGAATGTATTGAATAGAGCACAGATGTTCTATTTACAGTATTCATACAGTTGATACTAATTGTATTAAATAGAGCACAGATGTTCAGAAAGTCTGAAGTGTACCCTAATTTTTGCTAATTCTCAGGCATTTATACTCCTGAAATCATCTCCATCTTTTATGCCAGCTTCTCCACATAATCTATTTTGACCCTGCGTTAACCCAGACACAGACCTCAACCTCCACTTCAAGCATCGTGAAAGCATGCCACTTGCAAAAAAAAAAAAAAAAGCATTAACCTGTAAAGCCAACTTTACTGAAGGTCCTACATGGGTGATAAATGGAGAGAGGTGTATAGCCCATCCCACTACAGTTTACAGTATTTTCTATGTTATCACTTTCCATCCAAAGTCCTTTTGTACTGCTTTGTCCTTCAGGTTCTCAATTCCTCCTCTTCCACCGAAGCAGTGTCTTGCCCTGCAGGTCCCCCTCTCCTCTCTCCCAGGTCCTCACACCACCACTACCACGACTACCACAGTATTTCAGATTCTTCTCTCTTTCTTATATAGAGCTTGTCAGCTCTTCAAACTCCCTACTGCAACCCGCATAGCGAGGTTCATACTGATTTGGAGGGTAAGTGAGGCCTAAATTTTTAAGACAGCATTGAGAGCCACATAGAACCATATTCGTGTGTGTGTGTGTGTGTGTGTATGTATGTTTTGAATACATATATCTGTAGGTTACATCTTCAGATGTAAATTAGGAAAAAACTTTCCTAATTTTTCCCATCTACTTGGTAACTTTGCTACAAAATCCTTTCAATTTTTATTAAAAATAATTAATGGACTCTGCTACAAAATCCTTTCAATTTTTATTAAAAATAATTAATGGACTCTGCTACAAAATCCTTTCAATTTTTATTAAAAATAATTAATGGACTCACGTATATCCTGGAGTATATATTTACCTGTTTTATCTACCCATGTTAGCCAAACATTTAAGAGATTTATACTGTGTACTTTTGGCCTAATTATTAAGATTTTAAGCTGGTGAATTCATGCACTGCATCATTTCTGTACTTTGATTTCTTCAATTCCTCTGCTGGTGCTAATATATCACCTTGCTCAGAACTGCCAAATCTTTCCCATCCATGGGATGAGGCTTCACCAGAGTTGGCAGCTCCTCTCTTTCACAAATTCCTTTGGCACCAATAGCTTCTCCTGAGTTGCTAACCTCAAAGGGCTTTGTCTTACTTCATTTGGGCTGCCATAACAAAATGCTATAAACCGGGCAGCTCATAGACAACAGAAATATATTTCTCGCAGCGCTGGAGGCTGCAAAGTCCAAGATTAAGGTGCCAACAGATTTGGTGTCTGGTGGGGCCCACTTCCCCACAGATGGTGCCTTTTTGCAATGTCTCACATGCTGAAAGGGACAAGGCTGCTCTTGGGCCTCAACAAGGGCACTAATCCCTTTCATGAGGGTGCTTCCCTCGTGAACTGATCTACTCCCAAAGGCCCTACCTCCTAATACTATCATCTGGGGATGAGAATTTCAATGTACAAATTTGTGGGGACATAAACATTCAAACCGTAGAAAGCTTACACGTCTGTCTCTGCCACTTTTATCTACCGTCTCTTCAGGGAAAGATGCATTTCTGACAGAAGAGCCCCTGTGCACACCTTAGCATGCCTGGCATTGAATCTAAAGGACTCTCATATCTAAAAACATTCTTTAAAGTTTTAGAAAAAATCAACTCCAGAGAAACTATTTCCAGGTAAGTAATAACTCTAAAAATTACTCATCAACTGCATTGTTCAAAAATATCAAAGTTAAGGCTGGGCGCGGTGGCTCACAACTGTAATCCTGCATTTTGGGAGGCTGAGGGAGGCAGAGTACTTGAGGTCAGGAGTTTGAGATCAGCCTGGCCAACATGGTGAAACCTCATATTTACAAAAATACAAAAAACTTAACAGAGTGCGGTGGTGCACGCCTGTAATCCCAGCTACTTGGGAAGCTGACGCAGGAAAATCTCTTGAACTGGAGAGGCAGAGGTTGCAGTGAGCCAAGATTGCACCACTGCACTCCAGCCTGGGTGACAGAGTGACACTCCATCCCCCCCCCCAAAAAAAATGTGTATGTATGTATATATATGTGTGTGTGTGTGTGTGTGTGTGTATATATATGTCATAAAAGACAAAGAAATCTGGGAAACTGCTCCAGATTACAGGAGATTCATGGGGCATGAGAAGTAAATAAGTAATATGTGATCCCTACTGGGTCCTGTACTGAAGGAAACACATGCTGTAAAGGACATTGCTAGGTAGGCAAATTGACAAAATTAGAATACAGATGCTACATAAGATAGAAGCCCTGTGTTCATGTTAAATTTACCTAAATTGATAACCGTACTGTGGATAGATAAGAGAATATTCTTTTTCTTAGGAAATACCCATTTAAGGATTTAGAGGGAAAGGAGCATGATGTATGCAACTGAATTTCAAAAGTTTGAAACAAAGAATGATGTTTGTGTAGATAAAGAAAGCAAGTGGCACAAACCATGAACAATAAATGCATCTGGGCAAAGGGTATTGAAATGTTCTTTAGTGTTCTTGGAGCTTTTCTATGAGTTTCAAATTCTTTCCAAATAAAGGATTCTATGTAATGGCCTGTCCATCAGTCCTACTGAGTTTTAACTCCCTTTGAGATGGATAAAGCTTGGGCCCACAACTGTCACCATCATATCCAACTTTCCAAAGTGAGAAATTCCAACTTTTAGACATTCATATTAGGTTGTGTCTCAGGCAAAAATGCTGGGATCTTCTATTAAAATGGTATTTTTAGTATTGTCAATAAAGGTTTTAAAATATATTGGAAAAAGAAAAAAGAGTAAATGAAATAAAAACACTACATATAAAGATATAAAAACAAAAAGAATCACATTTGCATCATAATTTGAGACTCTTGCCTTGTTACATACCAGCTGCATGACTTGGGAAATGTCATTTTGCCTGTTTGTTTTTTCAGTTTCTGTATTTGGAATGTGGAGCTAAAAATCCCCAGTCACATGATAAATGGTAATTATAATTAAGAACCTAAATAGAATCAGTAGAAGCTTACCTGGGCTTGAAATTTCTTTTTGCAGATGATCATAATTATTATGGTGGGATCAGGTACAGCACCTAGCCTAATAATCTGTGGGACACAATCCTACAAGCCTAGAGATGATAGGCTTGTCATCTTCCTGCAAGATGTAGCACTCAGTCTTCTTATTTTTGCATGTTAATAGCACCAACTCCACAGAGCTGATCTGTTGAAGACCAACTCCAAGACAGACCCCACCCCATTTCAGCCTTTTCAACATGATTCTTTCAGGCCACACTTTTTCACCAGAGTCTTGATTGAGGCAATGGAAATTTCCAATTGGAAAACTTAAGACAATGAAACATACAGCTCTATTCTACAGTCCAGGGCTAAATGATACAAAATGACTTTATGTTTGAAAGGAAAGAATACAAAGGTTTGGACATGGGGCATCTGTAGTTGCAAGTTCATATCAAAATATACACATGTTTTTAGAGAATTCTTTTAAGCAATTTTTTTAGTCTCAAATCCAATTTTTTCCAGGTGTTTCTTTTAAGAAATCATATTCAGACTTGGTGTTTTAGGGCTTTTGTATAATAAAATAACATTTGAGGAACAAGAAAACTTTTTCAAATCGTAACATAACTGAAAAATTGTATGATAATCAATATTTCTGCTGTCTAACTCCCTTTTTCACAGGGAAAATAATTAATCACCTTTATTTCCAGGATATCAGATAAGGGATTTCAAGAATGGAACACAGGAATTATAAAAATGTGCATCAGGCCCAAGAAACTAAGGAGGAAATGAGTTGAACTCCCTATTTTATGTAATAAGAAACAGAGGTCCACAGAAGATTTATTGAGGACTACTCAGCTCATGACCACACATCTAAGTGAAGCTTCCTTGGTCTCCACGCTCTGGATGCTGTTCTGTTCAGTGGGCCTGTACATGCCACCAACTCTGCAGCCTTTTCCTCAATATCTCTTCCCCTCCTCAAGGCCTCTTCAAGGCTTTCTAGACAGGCTGCTTCAGATGACATCCTGAAACTGTTCATATTTCTATTCTAGGTGTCTTCTCACTGCGATATGAAGATTCCTCTCAACTCTAATGGAAAATACCATTCTTGTTCACTGAAATGCAATTTGATAGCTTTTGCATCTAGGGGTTCTTCCTTTTTTTCTTTTTTTTTTAACCTCCATTTATACAACATTTGTTGAACATCTCTGAGTGAGAAGAACTATTATAGGTGCTGAGGATATAAAGAAGAGTGAGACAAAGCTCCTGCCAGAAAGAACTCAGTCTTCCTTCTGTTGTCATTACAGAGGACATAACCCATCTACCAGCTTGCATTCTTTTGGTTCTTATTCTTGTCTATTGGACACGTACATGACCTAGCTAATATTAGATGATATTTGTTTACATGAGTTCTATTATGTCTGCCCATCTATCCATCAGTCGGTGCATCTATTTATCTCAACAGCTGAGGATACCATTCTTTTCCCTAGCATGTCAACTTGCCTGATTTATTAGTTAGCCTAGCATAGGCATGTTTAGTTATAATACCGTTTCTCACAATGAATGGTCTTTTGTCCACAGGGTAAATCATTTTGAGTTATGTAAAATGAGAATCTGACAGTGTCCCCTCAGGGATGTGGTACTTCCTCTGTTATTTTGTAAAGCCGTAAAATGACATTTAAAAACAGTACCATATAATCAAATCTTCCCAAAATACCAAAAAAGAATTAGTAAACTTCTAAAACTTGAGTCTTCTTGTTCTTAATGGTTAGTCTCTTAATTAACAGCTTAGAGATCCCACCTGCTGTCAAAATAATTGTGCCATCTTCTCACTTAATTTTAATATGACCTCAAAAGACTCCCAGTTTTTTTCTCTCTCTCTCAGAGATTTGTTTTACTTTCTACCACTCTTTTCTCAGAAAGTGTTTCAATACACATTTTAACTCAAGAGGAACTGAAATGAAGGCATGTTTTAGTTTTTAAAATACAGGAGCCTCTTTGACAGGGAGGGGATCTGAAATAAAGGGAGCAGCCTTATTAAAACTTGGAGCTGTGCTTGAACACATCCTAAAATGATTAAATTGTGTGTTCTGGTTAGAAATTATAAGCTGGGTAGTTTAAAGGCACTCCCATTGACTAATAAAATGGAAAATACTGGGGTAGCCCAGATGCTAGTTTTCTGTGAGCTGCTTCTTTATGAATTGCAATGTGAAATGTTCAGTACAAGTGGCAGTAAACAAAAGTAAGATTAAAAAATGCCTGGAGGATATGTGAGTCACAATAATTATGGAGTTGATTTCTGCCTCCTGATAAAGACTAGTAATAAATTTTAAGTACTGGAGCTACTGATATAGTAATAAATATTGATGTAAAACAAAATTCAGACTCTTTTTTTTTTTTCCAGCCTGAATCTTCAGCCCAGCCTGGCAGCTATCATTACTCAGACTTTAATGAAGGGAAATTTCTTTATGTTTTTTTTAGATTAAACCACAACAGAAAACTCTATGTCTATCTAATAATAATATATTGCAATTTACATGAAATGTAAATAAGGCATTGCAGTTACAATGAATTATTGGTGACCCAAGAGTTTTTATAATACTAAGTCCTTATAAAGGTCAAACAATCTGCCCCTCTAAAATAATTATTATATGATAACAAGAAAAAAGAAAATGAGCTTGCTTGAATTCTTGGTGCTTCATGTGAGCCACAAAAATTAAGAATGTGCATCTACTTTTCTTCAAAAAATGATAATAATAAAAGCCTTTTATTTCCATCTGTTGATATACATTCCTGCTCTTTGCTTTTCTCCCCAAAGTACCTCCATTTGGAAAACCTTATGGGAAAGCAAACTCTTTGTAATTGGCTTTGCTTTTTCCTTTATGCCAAAAATCTAGAAAGTGGCATAGAATAAAAGGATCCCCAGTCTAGAAACTGGACAACCTGACCTCTAGTTAAATTCCTGCCTTGGGGGTGCTGTGAGACCCTGGGAAATTCATTTACTGTCTTTGTACTTCTATGTTTTCATTTAAGAAATGAGAATATTGACCTGGATAAACCTGTACAGTCTTTGCTGGTACAACTGTATGATGTAAAATATGACTTTGTAAGCTCCAACTTTGCACCTCTAAGAATGTTGCATTTGAATCCATTATATCTTTGAATTTTTTTACGTTTGAATTATTTTCTGGGTGACTTCCCTGAGAACGCTAGCAATGGAGTAACATGTGCTCTAGCTAAATGAACTAGGTTTTCATTTGATCTTAGGAGCTAACCCAGTACAAAAAAGAAAGTTTTTAAGTCCATTTACAGACACTAGTTACTCTTTCTTCCATTCATCCTGAATTATGCCTGGCCATTTTTCTTTAACCTGGTTTTTATTTTTGCACTCTTTTCCATCCTGACTTCCCACAGCCCCTGTTCTTGCCTGGCTGAGGAGCCCCATACTGCGCCATCTTCGACTGCTCAGCTCACACACCTTATTTCATGACATGTTCCCATGCCCTAAGAAATGAGTTGCTTTTCCCTACTGCTGCTCACGCCTTTCCCACTGCCATGCCTTCATTTGTACTGTCCACTTTTCTCCTCTTCATCCATCTACAGTAATACTGTCCAATGGAACTTTTGGCAAAGACGGAAGTGTTCTGGGTTTTCCAACATGTCAACCATGAGCCATATGTGACTAGTGAGCACTAGAAATGGGGCTAAGTGACTGAGAACCTGAATTCGCATTTCATTTAATTTTCACTGATTTAAATTTAAATAGTCACATGTGGCTAGTGGCTAATATGTTGGACAGTGCAACTCTAGATGATATCATCATTAGGTGTCTAGTTCAAAAGCCACTCTTTACAGGATAGGGCTCATTAAAATCACCTCAAGAATTTTTTAAAAAGAGAGAAGCCCTCAGTTTCATTCACAGATTTTCTAGTAGAATTGGTCTGCCATGAGACCTGGGCATGCATATTTGTAAAACGTTTCCCAAATGATTCTAACATGTAGCCAGAGTTGATAACGATTGTTCCAGAAAACATGTCAGGCTTCCCGTTTCTCAATACTCGCTTGATACTTCTGAACCTCCGCATAATATTCTGAATCATTGTATCTACCATCTCCTTTCACGACTAGCTTCAGTTCTCTTCATCAAATTGTAAACATCTTTTCTTGTTTTGTCCACTGACATGACACGTCCTGAATACGTTTTTAGTGACTGAATTTCTTTCACTTATTGTACATATTCTTGAGTTGAAAAATATTCATGTCTTTCGATTTTATAAATCCTAAATGAGGTTAGGCATGCGTGGCTTTCTATTCTGTCTTTAAAACATCACTATTCATTGTAATTAGTCTATTAATGAAAGACGTCTATGCTAGGCTGTAAGTTCCAGGAGAGCAAGGGCCATCCCCGTTCACCATTGTATCCCTAGTACCTAGTCTGACATATATAGGCATTGAATAACTTATTGTCTAACGAATAATTTAATGAAAGAAGTACTTGAACAGATACATTTAAGGCAAAACCCAGGTATTGCCTTGTTGATGAAAAGTGAGCACATTTTCAAAAGATCAAAATACAGACCATCTCCATCTTGAGGTTGTATGCATGTTTGTGCATGTGCATGATATGTGTGTGTGCATGCATGAGTGTCTGTGTGTGTGCATGGATGTTTTGTGTGTATGTTTGAGATGCATGATTATTATGAGCATCCTTAAGAGGATCCAAAACTTGCTGAGTATTCCAAAGAATCTCTCAGCACCTCTTGGTTCTGCACAGCTGGTAGCTGTGCTCTCCCTAGCTATAGTCCTGGGAGATATGGTATTAATACTGAGTGAACAGATGGTGTAGGGTGTGTTACTTAAGACAGTTTTGCCAGGAGGTAAATTTATGCTTTATAAATGTACTTCAAAACTATGCTATTTGATTTAATCACTTAATGCAAAGACAGCTGCATACTATATTTGCCTTAACTGCAGTTATATGGGTTATCTGCCAATCTGTTAATTATAGTATTTTGAAAGACTTCAGGAAAAAAACAGTAATTATACAGATTGGGGGTGGAGGGGAGGAACATTTTTGAAGCCTAAATTCAGACATTCATTCCCAGCTAACACAAACTTATTGAAGACTTAGAAAACCTGTTAGGAAAGTGGGAGTAGATGTGATGGTTTTCCTTTGAAAGGGACTTACGTGTGTGTTCTCACTTTGCATCAGTTTTCCTGGGTAGTAACTGCTGGAGAGATGGGAGTTGAGTGATATTTCAATAGGACAGAGCTCCAGTCTACTCACACTAAGGTCTTTTAGCAACTGTTCAAGCCCTTAAAATTAAAATAAATGAAAGGAGGAAGTTCAAACATGCCCTTGACTTTATTCTACTTTCCCATAACCTGCTTGTTCACTGAGTCTTCTGTACCTAAATTTTCTCTGCAAAACTGTTGCAGCAATGATTAAGCATGTTTAATTAATACTATATGAGGGAAAGGGAATATTTTAAGCTTAGACTGACAGCTTCCTTTTCTTGCCAAGGACTAAATGTCACAAACTTGTAGGAAAAGTCTGGCCCATTTCCCCTATCCCCTGGGAACTCATGTTAAATGAATTTCATTGTCATTTTGAGAACAAGATTTCCTGTCTGTGGGCAGTCCCAGGATTAAAGTGTTGAATGGGATCCAGGTGGTAAATCAAAGACTTCTGGAAAGAACGTTAAAGACTATTTGGTTGAAGTCTCTCATTTGATAGGTGAAGAAACTGAGGATGCAAATTCTTAAATGATTTGCCTTCTGAAACCAGTAAAGGAAACGGGGTGACTTTCACAAGGCATCTTTTTCCATTGGTGTAGGCATTTTTCACATGCATCACACTGCCAATGAAGACTACAAAGAGACAGAAAAAAAAAAAAATGGAGGGAGCAAAGAGTTCATTTTCTTGTGCTGGTTCAATACATGACTGGCTGGAGCTACATCTAGGCAAAGTAAGAAGACAGTCGTAATAGTAATAGCTCTTCTCATTGATTTCCCATGGCCTCCACATTCCACAGCAGCCAGGGCCATCCACTTTGAGAACAGTGCCCATGGGGTGTAGCATCACAGCCTGAGTGGTCATCAGCTACCTACTGTGTGCTAGGCAATGTATTGTGTGCTTTCCCAACATCATCTCAATTACAATATCTAGAAACCTACAATTCAAACATTATTTCATGCATTTCACAGAGAAGAAAGCTAGCTTTCAGAGTTTCAATGATTTTACACAAAAAAAGAAGAGAAAGGAATCAAAGATTCTCACTACAGAAAATCACCAAACAGCAAAGGCAGACAACAGGACAGGAAGAAAGGAACAAAAGGTCTCCCTACAATAACCAGAGAGCAAAAAATTACAGCAGATGCAGAGGTTGAGTAATTTGCTTCAAGTCACGTAGGTAACTTCTAATGGAGTTCCATATTTAGACTTGGACTTACAGATTCAGAAGGGGTTGCCTTTCCAAGAAAATATTTTTTTCTTAATATCTTTTTTCCAAACCTGGCTAAAAAATACTTCTTCCAATCCTCTGAGGTCCTATTACTGAGGCTGTTCAGTACCATCTTGCGGCCTGTTACTCCTAGGCTATCCTCTGCACAGCAGTCCATCTGATGGCATCTCATCTTCATGGATGGGCTCTATGGAATGTTCAATAAACCTCAACTGATAACCTGATATGTGCTTAAACCAGGTCATCAAAGCAGCCATGTAGTCCCAACTCTTTCTCTGCAGAAAGCACCCATTTTGAGATTATCCTGGTCATGCTGATATGAAGCTGCTTATCTGACCAGAAGAGTAATTAATTTCTTCTTGCATTAGGCAGAAAAATAATGCAGAAGTTGGCAAATGGAGGAAGAATTGGAGGTTCAGGCTTGGCTTTTGGTACTTCTCAAATCATACTTAAGTGACTGCCGTACTTAACTATGAAGGAGTGTGAAGGGTCTTACAACTGGTCCCTAGGATTTCCATTTCCTTACAGGCATTTAGATCAAAATTAGGACAATGGTCATTGCTTTGAGCCTTTGGATCTCTGCTTTGGACCTCTTTTATAGAACAGAGGCAGATGTTTTATTAAATTTCTTAAATGCGTGCCTATGTGTGATTCCAATTTTCATGTTTTGTGGCAGCATTTTTGATCAATATTCCTTGGCTGCTATCTATTTTCTCTATTCCTTTTCTGACTTTCTACAATATCTCTAATTAAATATATATTATATAAACCTTATATATAATATATAATAAACTTTCTTTAACTAGTAGAGGATAAACTTGCTTCTGCTTCACTCAAAGATAACTATATATATATTACATAATTTGCATCGGTTATCCTGGGTAGTAACTGCCGGAGAGATGGGAGTATACATATATATGCGTGTATATATAGTTATCTTTGAGTGAAGCAGGTTTATCCTCTACTAGTTAATTAAATGAAGTTCATGCATTGGAGGCAAGTATTCTAAGGAGAATTTTTTTCTGTTTTATACTAAAGTTAAAAGCTTATGGTACAGATATTTTATGGCACAGGGCTGTGTGTGTGTGTGTGTGTGCTTCTTTATGGTGTAAAATAACTTTCAGGGAAGATCTGTCACTAGTCCAATTACCCATTTCTGTTGTTCAAAAGAAGGCATTGCTCCTAGGAGGTATGTCAATTCTGGAGAATTCCAGCTGTTTAGTTTCACAGCCCCACATAGAAAATCTGGGTTCCTCTTGGCATCCTTATTTAACCAGTACTGCATTTGGCAATCCTTTCTTAGACACTGTGATTTAGGATTTTTTTTTTTAAAAAAAACAGAAAACAAAAAACCTTCCTACTGTCATCAGAGATAAAATCTGTGTCTGTATGCCATTATACTTGTTCCTTTGGGGTGATTTCTAAAACAAGGGAGGAATAAAAATGAACTTTACTCCATCATCTAATCCATGGAAGCCCCCTCTTTACAGATCATTTTTATTTTTATTTTATTTAATTTGTTTTTTAAAATCTTACTTTTTAAATAGAGAAAAAAATCATACCCACTCAAATATAGTCCATTGATCTTTGACAAAGAAACAAAGAAAATTTAGTAGAGAAAGGATTTTCTTTGCAACAAGTAGGGCTGGAACAGTTGGACATTCATGTGTAAAAATATAGATCTAAACACAGACCTTATACCTTTCACAAAAAATAACTCAAAATGAATTATAATCCTAAATACAAAAGATAAAACAATAAAACTTCTAAGAAATAATATAGGAGAAAATATAGGAGACATTGGGTTTGGCAATAAGCTTTTAGATACAACACCAAAAAAAATTTTTTAAAAGCAAGAAAAAATGGTAAGATAGACTTCATCAAAAAAAAAAAAAAAAAAAAAAACTGCTCTGTGAAAGACACTGTCAAGAAAAACATCTCAAGAAAAATCAAGACACAGACTGGGAGAAAGTATTTGCAAAACACACATCTGAAACGATTTATATCCAAAACATACAAAGAACGATTAATACTCAACAACAAAAAAAACTTGAAAATAAGCAAAAGATCTGAACAGACATCTCATCAAAGAAGATGTACATATGTCAAACAAACACATGAAAATACTTTCAACATCACATCATTGGGAAAACTGTAAATTAAAACTACAATGAGAGAGCCTGGCATGGTGGCTCATGCCTATAATCCCAGCACTTCAGGAAGCTAAGGTGGGAGGATCACTTGAGCCCAGGAGTTCAAGATCAGCCTGGGCAGCATGGCGAGATCCCTGTCTCTACAAAAAATTTTAAAACTAGCCAGGTATGGTAGCTTATGTCTGTGGTCCCAGACACTCAGGAGGCTGAGGTGGAAGGATTGCTTGAATCCAGGAGGTCGAGGCTGCCGTGAGCCATGCTTGTACCACTACAATCCAGTCTGGCAGACAGAGCAAGAGCCTGTTTTTTAAACAAAAACAAAAACAAGAAACAATGAGATACCACCACAAACCCATTAGAATAGCTAAAATCTCAAACACTGACAACACTAAATATTGGCAGGGACGGCGAGTAACAGAAACTCTCATCCATTGCTGGTAGGAATGCAAAATGGTAACAGCACTTGGAAGGAAGTTAGGCAGTTAGTTTCTCATAAAACTGAACTTACTCTTACCACATGATCCAGCATTCACACTTCTAGGCATATACTCAATTAGGTGGAAAACTTACCCACACACAAAAGTCCACACGTGAGCGTTTAGCAGATTTATTCAGAATTGCCAAAAACTGAAAGCAACCAAGACATCCCTCAACATATTAATAAATCAACAAACTATGGAACATCTTAACTGAGCTATCATGCCACTAAAAACCTAGAGAAACCTTAAATGCCTATTGTCAAATGAAAGAAGCCAATCTTAAAAAGCTACATGACATGATTCTAATTATATGACATTCTAGAAAAGTCAAAAAGCTACAGAAACAGCAGAAAGATCATGGTTACCAGGAGAAGGAGGAGAGATGAATAGAGAAAGCATGGGATATTTTTAAGGTGATGAAACTACTATTTATGATGCTGTAACGTGGGTAAATGCATTATGCATTTGTCAAAACCCATAGAACTGTCCAACATAGTGAATCTGCATGTAAACTATGGACTTCAGTTAATAATAATGCATCAATAAGATTTATTAATTATTAAAAAATCACATAATGAACGATATTAATGCAGCTGGGCACAGTGGCTCACGCCTGTAATCCCAGCACTTTGGGAGGCCAAGGCGGGCGGATCACGAGGTCAGGGGATCAAGACCATCCTGGCGAACACGGTGAAACCCCATCTCTACTAAAAATACCAAAAAAAATTAGCCGGGCGTGGTGGTGGGCACCTGTAGTCCCAGCTACTCAGGAGGCTGAGGCAGGAGAATGGCATGAACCCGGGAGGTGGAGCTTGCAGTGAGCTGAGATCACGCCACTGCACTCCAGCCTGGGCGACAGAGCGGGACTCTGTCTCAAAAAAAAAAAAAAAAAAAAAGAAAGAAAAAATGAGAGACTTTGACAGAGGAGATAATATATCAAGAGAAGAAAAATGGGGAATAATAGTAGAAATAAATAAAAGGGAAGTATTACCTGTTTGTTTATAAGGCGTTTTATACCTGGTGAAATAACACTATTTTCAGGTTAAATTTAACTTTATAATATGCATGCTAACATTATTTTCTTGCAGAATATAAATGATGTTCTGAAACTGTAGGAAAATTCATTACATGTATGAAACAATTTTGGGATGATCCACCCCCTGCTTTAGTATGCCCTGAAGGCCAAACTTACATATCCGTCATTCACAAAAAACTTCCCTTTTTCATAGATTCTGCTTTCACACAGCCACACCTTCTATACTTTAAGCTGCCCTAGAGTGTCTTTTAAGTCTTCATGAAAAAGACTTCAGACAAATGATTTAGAAATGGATTAATCTAACAAAGGGTGTTACCCAGTGTATGCCTGTGGCTGTATGAAATGCAAGCTAGGACAGAGTTTAGGATGCAGTTTGTGTCTAAGTAACTTAGTCTGTCTTTGCTTAGGAATAGTAGAAAGAATATCAATGGGAAGAAAAATGCTCTTTTTTGAAAAAAGACAAGGCATTCAGCCATGAAGGCCTGTATCAAATGTTGCGTTTCTTAGGCTCCAGAAAAAGGTCCCTAACACAGTTGAAACCCACTGGATTCTTGTGGCTGTGATGTATGTCAACAGTTTTGAGTTCTCTACAAACTACACAGACCAAGGTACACTATTAACACTTTCACTCGTTAGGAATTACCGCCTTTTTCTTTTGTCTTATTTCCCCAACTAGATAGTGAATTTCTTAAAGTTCGGAAACATTGTATCTTTTTCTTTTTTTGGATCATAACACCATACTGTCTTAAACATCATATATGCTGAAAAAAATGTTACTTTTTAATTATTATTTTAAATTTCACTTAGATTTCATTTATATATATGTATTCAAAAGTGCATGTAGTACAGGTTATAAATTTGTCATGTTTCTCTTTTTGCTTCTTGAACGTATTTTTCTCATCTTAAATTCATTTCAAAACGATATCTTACAATAAATGTACAATTTTCTCTTTTCTATTTTCTTGTTAAAAACCCAGGGTATTCAGTATTGACCCTAAAAAATTATGCCTTTGTAATAGGGTTAAATCAGCTATAGAGTAAAAGCTATGCCAGAAGAAACTTAATAATGCTTAAAAGCAAAACTCTAAAAGCTGACGTGTAAGTTACTTAATCACCTGGCAGAACCAAGTTCACCACTTTTAAAGACAACAAAAATGGCCAGGCATGGTGGCTCATGTCTGTAACCCCAGCATTTTGGGAGGCCGAGGCGGGTGGGTCACCTGAGGGCAGGAAGTGAAGACCAGCCTGGCCAACATGGTGAAACTCATCTCTACTAAAAATACAAAAAAAATTAGCTGGGCGTGGTGGCGAGTGCCTGTAGTCCCAGCTACTCGGGAGGCTGAGACAGGAGAATCACTTGAACCTGGGAGGCAGAGGTCGCAGTGAGCTGAGATCGTGCCATTGCACTCCAGCCTGGGCCAAAAGAGTGAAACTCTGTCTCAAAAAAATAAATAAATAAGTAAATAAAAATAAAGACAACAAAAGCAAATATTTACCATGTGCAAAAAGTATATATTTTGAATTTTTAGAGATAGAAAACACAATGTTGAGACGTTCAGTACGCAATAAAAAATTACTAAGGAGTCAATGAAGTAAGATATTGCAGCCATTATCTAGGAAGAAAAAAATAATCGATCACTAGAAACAGATCCAGAAATGAAAATGATGGTAGAATTAAAAGTCTTTAAGTTATTATATATTCACTCAGTATCTTTTAAAAATTAAACATCACAAAGAAAGAAATGTGAGATATAAAAAAATGGTATTTGTAGAACCAAAAAAT
The DNA here is from genome assembly GCF_047675955.1 of Chlorocebus sabaeus. Classification (NCBI taxonomy): domain Eukaryota; kingdom Metazoa; phylum Chordata; class Mammalia; order Primates; family Cercopithecidae; genus Chlorocebus; species Chlorocebus sabaeus. The sequence goes on from NC_132915.1 coordinate 42,432,628, forward strand.
AACATCTTAAATTTAAAACAAATTATTAGACATGGTTAATGACAGATAAAGCAGTGGAAAAGACCACTAAAATTAAAGACATAGTAACAGAAACTGAACAAACTAAAATACAGAGGAAAAAAAAGGAAAAAAAATAAACAGAGACTCAGTGACCTATGGTTCAATAGTAAGCAATCTAATGTGCATATCGCTGGAGTTCCAGACAAAATAAAAAAACAGTGGGTGTGGGTGATTAAAAATATTTCAATAATAATGTTCAATTTTTCCAAATTTGATGAAATCTATAGGCTTAACACATACTGCACAGTTTAAGTTCAAAGAAAACGACATCAAAGAAAACCATAATCTACTTGCTAAAAAACAGTCATAAAGAGAAATTCTTAAATGCAGCTAGAGAAAAAAAATGGATACACTACATATTGGACAATAAAGAGGGGAATAATTTTAGACTTCTTGACAGAAATTATGCAAAGCAGATGTATTAGTTTGCTAGGACTGCCATAACCAAGTACCACAGATTGGGTGGCTAAAAAATAGAAATTTATTTCCTCATAGTTCTGGAGGCTAAAAATTATTCAGAAAGTTTTTCTCCCTGGTTTGTAATGACCGTTGTATTAGAGTTTTGCAGAGAAAGAGAACCAATAGGATATACTACATATGTATGTTATGATACATATTATTTGTATGTATAATATATCTTATGAAAGTTGTAAGTAGTATGTATTCAATGTACATATCCTTAATTATATATTTTCTTCATTATATAAAAATGAGGAATTGGCTCATGCATGCTGGAGACTCAGGAAAGCCAATGTTGTTATTCAGTCCCAGTGAAAAAGTCTGGGAACCGGGAGAGCTGATGATGTAAACACAAGTTCAAGGGCAGGAGAAGATGAGATGAAACGTCCCAGCTCAAGCAGGGAGGCAGGAAAATGGGGAGAATTTCTCTTCGTCCACCGTTTGTTTTAATCAAGCCTTCAACAGATCAGCTAATACCCAACCACACTGGAGAGGGCGGTCTACTTTACTGAGTCCACCAATTCAAATGCTAATCTAATCTGGAAATACACTCACAGACACACCCCAAAACAATGTTTAGTCTGGGCATCCCACATCCCATTGAAGTTGACACATACAATTAACCATCATAGTCATAGTCTTCCAGTATCTTCACATGTCTTCTTTCTGTATCTGTATTTTCTTTTGTTTCCTCTTCTTGTAATGATGCCAGTCATATTGGATTAGGGCCTACGCATATGACTTCATTTTACCTTACTTAGGTGAGGACGTATCTCCAAACACAGTTGCATTCTGAGCTATTGGGGGTTAAGACATCAACACATGAATTTTGGGAGGAAATAATTCAGCCCATAACGCCAAATAACAATGAAAAGGCATATTTGAAATGATAAATGAAAACAAAAACTTTTTAATCTCTATTTGTAAAACCAGTAAAAACATCATTAAAAATGAGGGGAAATAAAAATGTTTTTATACAAACACAACCTAAGAGAATTCATTACCAGCAGGCCTGTACTACAGGAAGTTCTTCAAGTGTTAAGAAAATAAAACCAGATGGAAATTAAGATCCACAAAATTAAGGACATTTGCTTCTGGCAAAGATGGAGTAACAGACTGGATTTCTTCTCCCACATGAAATAACAAAAAAATGGACAAAATATACAAAACACAGATTTGCAAGTCACTGTACATAAAGTAACAAAGGATAATAACCTTGAGATGGAAAACAAAGGAATGTTCCACACAATTCCTTCAGCTTACCGCTTTCAGAGCGTCTCCAGGCTGCAAGTCAGAGAGGGCAAACTCACATAGAGCACAGCGGACTCCCTGGATTGAGCAGATGGAGGTGAGAGTCTGGAGAGACCACGGTGGCTGGAACTTGCAGAACAGAGTACCTGAGAAGAGAAAATTACACAGGAAGAGAACTCTGGCGTCTGCAGAGAGTTTCCCTCACGTATTTAGTTCAGTACTAACGAGTGTGTATGTGTGAGAAAACTACTTGAGATTGTGAAGAAAAAAAAATTACACAAAAGAATGAAGGTATTAATGTACAGTAATCATGGGAAGAGTTCCTATTCCCACAAGCCATATGAAAACCCTCATGACTCCTGGGGAATTGGGTAAAGTGCACAAAAAGAATAGTTAGCTTTAGAAGGATCACTCTTCCTATACCACTTAGCAAATCTTAAGAAGCAAGACCTGAAGGATTTAACTGTTTCCAAGTAACTTATTGTGTCCCAGACAGAACTCAATAGTAATTATAAAAATGCTTGTAAAAATCATCAAGCAGCTGGGCGTGGTGGTGGGTGCCTGTAATCCCAGTTTCTTGGGAGGCTGAGGCAGAGAATTGCTTGAACTTGGGCGGCAGAGGTTGCAGTGAGCCAAGATCACACCACTGCACTCCAGCCTGGGCGACAGAGCGAGACTCCATCTCAAACAAACAAACAAACAAACAAATCATCCAGCACCTCACAAGGTAAAATGCAGTGTTTGATGTCAAGCTAAAATTACTAGGCACACAAAAACGTAGGAAAATGGTCAGGCATGGTGGCTTACACCTGTAATCCCAGCACTTGCACTTTAGGAGACCAAAGTGGGATCATTTGGGGTCTAGAGTCCAAGACCAGCCCAAGCAACACAGCAAGACCCCATCTCTACAAAAAATAAAATAAAACTTAGCCAGGTGTGGTGATGCATGCCTGTAATTCTAGCTATTCAGGAGCCTGAGAGGGGAAGATCACTTGAGAGCCCAGGAGTTCAAGGTTATAGTGCCATCATGCCACTGCACTCTAGCCTAGGCAACAGAGTGAGACCCCTGCCTAAAGAAAAGGTGGGGGATGGGACAGAACAACATAAGCCATAATGAGGAGATTAATAATCAGTAGGAACAACTCAGAAGTGATATAAAGAAGAGATAATTTTAAAATATTGAAATAACATTAGTAAGCTGAGGGACATACACCTATTATCAATAACCTAGGCAAAGCCCAAAGGAGAGGAAAGGGAGGGCAGGGGAGAACAAATACTTAAACAAGAAAGAACTGAAACATGATTAAACTTTGATTAAAACTATAAATTTACAGATCTAGGAACCCCTAGGTAAAGAAACAAACAAACAAAAAATTGCTCAATACCAGTGGTAAAGAAAAAGTTTTAGAAGCAGGAGGATAAAAAAAGATACATTATATATACAGGAACAAAAATAAAGATGCAGGAACTATAAAGATGCTGGCAGATATCTCATCAGAAACCAGGCAAGTGAGAAAATAGTGGAATAACATCTTCAAAGTATTGAAAGAAAAAAATTTGCCAATTTAGAATTCTATACCCAATACACATACCTTTCAAGAATGAAGGCCAAATAAGCATTTTTTAAGATTTACAAAAGTTGAAAGAATTACAAGAAATGTGAAATGAATTATTTAAACACGAGGTAAATGGCAAGAGAAAGAAATATAGATCTACAGAAATAATAAAGAGTAATGGAAATTATAACTATATGGGTAAATATGTGAGATTTATTTATCATTATTTAAGTCCATATTGACAGCTTAACAAAAATAGTAACAATATACTATTGTGGAGCTTATGGCATATGTGAAAGCATTTGACAATGTTAGCAGAAAGATCAGGAGAGAATTGGAAGAACACTATTGTACAAGTTTTATACTGAAAATAGGCCGGGCACGGTGGCTCAAGCCTGTAATCCAGCACTTTGGGAGGCCGAGACGGGCGGATCACGAGGTCAGGAGATCGAGACTATCCTGGCTAACACAGTGAAACCCCGTCTCTACTAAAAAATACAAAAAACTAGCCGGGCGAGGTGGCGGGCGCCTGTAGTCCCAGCTACTCGGGAGGCTGAGGCAGGAGAATGGTGTGAACCCGGGAGGCGGAGCTTGCAGTGAGCTGAGATTCGGCCACTGCACTCCAGCCTGGGCAACAGAGCAAGATTCTGTCTCCAAAAAAAAAAAAAAAAAAAGAAAATAGAGAGATATAATATCATTTGAAAATAGAGTATGATAAGTTAAAGATGAATGCTATACATTGCTGAAATAAAAAAGTAAAGAACTATAATGAATAAATAATAAAGTAGCTTCTATGGTCGAATATTAATACACCACAGCCCCAAATTCATATGTGGACACCTAATCTCCAATGCAATAGTATTAAGAAGTGGGACCTTTAGGAGGTGATTAGGTCATGTTGACTCTTTGATCTTAGACTTCCCAGCCCCAGAACTCTGAAATATAAATTTCTATTGTTATATAAATTACTCAGTCTAAGATATTTTGTTATAGCAGCCTGAATGGATAGAAATAAAATATAATTGTAAGAAATATTTAACCAATGCAAAGAAGGCATAAGCAAAATAAAAGTGAACAAAGACCAGATGGGACAAATAGAAAAACAAACATTAAGGCAATAGAAAGCAAGATGATATATTTGAAACAAACCATATAATAACCATATTAAATATAAATGTTCTAAATACCCCAATTAAAAAGAAGGAATTGTCAGATTTGATATAAAACTAAGATCAAATTATGCCGCCTACAGGAAATTTACCTTAAATAAAAAGGCACAATTGGATTAAACATATGAAAAAAAAGTGCAATGCTAGAACTAATCAAAAAGATATGGAGTGACTATATTAATATAGACATAGTAGATTTCAGAGCACAGACTATTACCAGGGATTAAGAGTTTCATTTAATAGTGTTAAACGGGTTAAATCTTTAGGAGGACATAGCAATCTTAAATGTTCATGTACTAATAATACAACTTCAAAATACATGAAGTAAAAACTGATGGAAATATGGAGAAAAAATAGACAAATCCAAAGGTTCAGTAAGACATTACATGTTCCTCCTAAAAATTAACAGAATATGTAAACAAAACATAAGTAAAGATATACGATACTTGAACATCAACCAACTTGACCTGACATGTTTAAACCATTTCACCCAACAAGAATGTAATGTACATTAATTTCAAGTGCACTCAGAACATTTACCAAGATAGGTTATACTCTGGGCCATAAAGCAAGCTTACAAAATTTAAAAGGATTCGAGTTATAAAAAGTACAGTCATAAAACATTTAGCAACAGGGATACATTCTGAGAAATGCATCATTAGGTGATTTCATTATGCAAATATCATGGAGTATTCTTAACACAAACCCAGGTAGTATAGCCTACTACATACCTAAGCTGTATGGTGGTGTAGCCTATTGCTCCTACACTAAAAACCTACACAACATGATACTGTGCTGATTACTGTAGGCAATGGTAACCCAATGGTGAGTATTTGTGTATGTAAATACATCTAAACACAGAAAAGGTACAATGAAAGTACCTTATACAAAAAAAAAAAAAAAATAAGACAGTGGTCCCCAACATTTTGGCATCAGGGATCAGTTTCATGAAAGACAATTTTTCCATGGACTGGGGTTGAGGGGATGGTTTGGGGATGATTCAAGCACATGACATTTATTGTGCACTTTATTTCTATTATTATTACGCTATAATATACAATGAAATAATTATGCAACTCACCATAATGTAGAATCAGTGGGAGCCTGCGATTGTTTTCCTGCAACTAGAAACTAGATCATCCCTTCTGGGGGTAATAGGAGACAGTGACAGATCATCAGGCACTGGATTCTCATAAGAAGCATGCAACCTAGATCTCTTACATGCACAGTTTATAATAGGGTTTGCACTCCTCCGAGAATCTCATGCCACCACTGATCTGACAGGAGGTGGAGCTCAGGGGGTAATGCTCTTTCACCTGCTGCTCACCTGCCACTTACCTCCTGCTGTGTGGCCCAGTTCCTAACAGACCATGGACTGGTACCAAGCGGTTTGGGGGCCCCCGGTATAAAAGATTAAAAATGGTATCCATGTATCAGGCATTTACCATGAACAGAGCTTGCAGGACTGGAAGTTGCTTTGGGTGAGTCAGTGGGTGAGTGATGAGTGAATGTGAAGGCCTAGAACATCACTGTACACTACTATAGACTTTATAAATGCTGTACAATTAGGGTATACTAAATTTATAAAAAATATACCCTTCTTCAGTAATAAATGAACCTTAGCTTACCATAACTTTTTTACTCAATAAGCTTCTGAATGTTTAGCTTTTTGACTCTTTTGTAACAGCACATAGCTTAAAACACGAACACATTGTATAGCTTTACAAAAATATTTTCTTTCTTTCTTTATGCCTTTATTCTATAAGTGTTGGTCTAATTTTTGTTTTGTTTTGTTTTTTACTTTTTACGTTTTTTGTTAAAAATGAAGACACAAACATACACATTTGCCTAGGCCTACACAGAGTCAAGATCATAAATATCACTGCCTTCCATGTCCACATCTTGTCCTACAGAAGGTCTTCATGGTCAATAACACACATGGACTTGTCATTTCCTACGATAATGCCTTCTTCTGGAATTCTCCTGAAGGATCTGCCTGAGGCCATTTTATAAACAGTTATTTTTTAAATAAGTAGAATGAGTATACTCTAAAATAATGATAAAATACAGTATAATAAATACATAAACCATTAACAATTATTTAGTATCATTATCAAGTATTGTGTACTCTACATAATTGTATTGCTATACTGTTATGCAACCGACAGTGCAGTAGTTTTGTTTACATCAGTATCACCGCAAACACATGAGTAATGCATTGCACTATGATGTAATGACAATAGCTATGATGTCACTAGGTAGCAGGAGTTTTTCAGCTCCGTTATCTTATGGGATCACTACCATATATGTGGCCCATCTTTGAATGAAACATTGTTGTGCAGTGCATGACTGTATGTACTCTCACCACATCAGAATTAAATTGGAAATCAATAATAACATGATCCATGAAAATTTTTCAAATATTTTGAAACTAAATAATACACCCCTAAATAACACATTGGCAAATAAGAAAGTAAATGTAAACTGGAAATTATTTTGAACTAAAAAAAAGGAAGAAAGCACAACATACCAAAATGTATGGCATAATGCTAGAGAAGTACTTAGGGAAAAATGTACAGGAAAAAAAAATGCCTATATTAGAGAAGAACAAAATATCAAATCAATGACTTCAGTTTCCTTTAAAAAGTAGGAAACTAAGGGGACACTAAAACCAGATTAAGTAGAATAAAAGTATAATAAGGATTATGACATAAATTAATTTCAAAAAATAAAAATGTTATAAAATAAGTAAAACTTGGCTGAGCACGGTGGCTCATGCCTGTAATCCAGCACTTTGGGAGGCTCAGGTGGGTGGATCACAAGGTCAGGAGATCGAGACCATCCTGCCCAACATGGTGAAACCCCATCTCTACAAAAATACAAAAAAATTAGCTGGGTATGGTGGCAGGCGCCTGTAATCTCAATTACTCGGGAGGCAGAGGCAGGGGAATTGCTTGAACCCAGGAAGCTGAGGTTTCAGTGAGCTGAAATTGCACCACTGCACTCCAGCCTGGCGACAGAGAGAGAGATTCCGTCAAAAAAGGAAAAAAAAAATCAATAAAACTCAGAGTTGTTTTTTTTGAAAATATCAATAAAATCGATAAAACTTTAGGCAGACACACTAAGAAAAAAAGAGAGAAGATATTATCAACTTTAGGAATAAGGAGAATGATATTCCTACAGATTCTATAGATACTAAAAGGTTAAGTGTAATTACGATCTTCATGTCAATAAATTTGACAACTAAATGAAATGCAGAATTTCTTTGAAAGATTTAAATGACCAAAGCCAACGTAAGAAGAAACGAACAACCTGAATAACACCATGTCTATTACATAAAATGGATTCATAGTTCAAAACCTTTCTACAAAGAAAACCCCAGGCCCAGAAGTCTTCACTGATAAATTCTACCAAACATATAAAGAAAAACTAATAGCAATTCTGTATAAACTCTTTCAGAAGATTTAAAAGAATAACCCCCACTCTATTTTATGAGGACCATATTATGTTGATATCAAAACCATACACAAACATTTATAAAAGAAAACTAGAGGCCAGACACGGTGGCTCACGCCTATAATCCCAGCATTTTGGAAGGCTGAGATAGGAGGATCATTTGAGCTCAGAAATTCGAGACCAGCCTGGGCAAAATAGTGAGACCTCATCTCTACAAAAACAAATAAAAAAAAAATTAGCCAGGCATGATGGCACATGCCTGTGGTCCCAGCTACTTGGGACGCTGAGGTGGGAGGATCACTTGAACCCAGAAGGTTGGAAGGTTGAGGCTGCTGTGAGCTGTGATTGTGCCACTGCACTCCAGACTGGGCTACAAAGTAAGAATCTATCAAAAATAAAAAAAAAAGGAAAGAGAGAGAAAGAGAGAGAAAGAGGAAGAAAGAAAGAAAGAATGAAAGAAAGAAAGAAAGAAAGAAAGAAAGAAAGAAAGAAAGAAAGAAAGAAAGAAAGAAAGAAAGAAAGAGAGAGAGAGGGAGGAAGGAAGAAAGGAAGGAAGGAAGGAAGGGAGGGAGGGAGGGAGGGAGGGAGGGAGGAAGAGAGAAAAGAGAGAAAGAGAAAGAAAGAAAGAGAAAGAAAAAGAAAGAAAGAAAGAAAGAGAAAGAAAGAAAGAGAACGGAAGGAAGGAAGGAAGAGAGAGAGAGAGGAAGGAAGGAAGGAAGAGAGAGAGAGGAAGGAAGGAAGGAAAAGAAAACTATAGACAGATATCTCTCGCAAACATAGATGGAAATGTCATAAACAAAATTTTAGCAAGTTGAATTGAACAATATATAAAAAGCACAATACTTTATAGTCAAGTCAGTTTTACTTCAGGATATGTTTGGTTAAACATTTGAAATCAATTAAGGTGCTTAACCTTTATATTAATAAACTTAAAAATAATAAACTCAATAGGCACAGAAAAGGTACTGCACAAAATCCAAGGCACCTGATAAATACTCTCAGCAGACTAGGAAAAGACGAGAACTTCCTCACTTGATAAGGAGGAGAAACAAAAAGCCTACAGCTAATTTCATACTAGACACTGAAAAACTAAACACTTTGGGACAAGACAAACATATAAGCTCTCATAACTTGTATTCAACATTATATCGGAGGTTCCAGCTAGTGCAATACACTGTGGGAAAAAAAGATTAAAATTATCCAAATTAGAAAAACAAAACTACCTTTATTATCATCTATATAGAAAATCTAATGGAATCTATAAAAAAGCTATTAGAATTAATGTGTATTTAATATGTTTGCAGGATACAAGACCAATGTACAAAGTCAATAGTATTTTCACATTCCAGCAACAACCAGAAATTGAAATTTAGAAAATAATACCAATTACAGTAGTTTAATAATATATTAAAAACCTAGGAGAAATAAATCTCACAAAAGATGCAAAAGACTATACTCTGAAAGCTACAAAAGATTACCTGGAGAAATTAAAGTCACCTAAATAAAAAAGACTTTGCTCATAGGTCAAAAGACTCAATATTGTTAAGAGGTCACTTTATTCCAAATTGATTTATACATTCAGCATAATTCCATTCAAAATTCTCAAAGGCTTATTTTGAAAATAATTTGCAAATGGACTATAAAACTCAAATATAAATGAAAGGGGCCTAGTGTAGGCAAAAGTACTTCAAAAATTAAGACCAAATTTGGAAGATTAATGTTACTATATTTCAAGATTTATTTAAATCTAGAATAAGCAAGACAGGGAGGTATTAACATCAATATAAAAAAAAAGTCAACAGAATAGAAATATCTCTACACATACATGGACAACTGATTTTCCACAAAGGCAAAGGCAATGCAGTGGAGAAAGGATAGTCTTTTCAACAAGCAATGCTAGTATGATTTAATATCCAAATGCCAAAAATTAACTTAGATATAGATCTCACACCTTATATAAAAAGTAACTCAAAATGAATCATAGACCAAAATGTAGGACTTAAAACTATTAAACATTTAGAAGAAAAGATAGAAGAACATATTTGTAACTTTGAAGTAGGTGAAGATTTTTTAGATACACAGCAAATGCATGATCCATAAAATAAATTAATATTGTCTTTATCAAAATTAAACTTCTGCTCCTTTTAAGACTCTGATAGTAGAATGGAGAGAAAACCACAGATTAGGAGGAAAAAACAAAGGACCTGTATCCAGAATGTATATAAATACACACAGACAACAACAACAACAACAGAAAAACAACCAAGGCAATTTTTAAAAGAATGGGCAAAAGAGATTTAGACAGATGCTTCATCCAAGAAGACATACAAATTGTAAATAAGAATATGAAAGTTGCTCAACATCATTATTCATTAGGGAAATGCTAATTAAAATTGTAAAGTAAAAACTGCACACCTATTAGAATGACTAAAATTAAAAAGTCTGGCCATACCAAGTGTTGGGGAGGATATCCACAAACTGAAATCATCATACTTTGATGCAGTTTTTTTGTAAAACCACATACATACTTTCCTAATGACCCAGTAATTCTATGCCTAGGTTTTACCTAAGTGCAATGAAAGTGTTATATCAACACAAAAACTTTTTTTATGAGCCTGTTTAGCATCTTTATTTATAATAGCTGAAAATTTGAAATATATGTTCATCTTATAGGTATGAATAAATAAATTGTGGATATAACAACAATGCAATACTACTCGGGAATGAACCATTAATACATAGAACAACACAGATGACCTCAAAAACACGCTGAGCAGAAGCAGCCAATACAAAAAGAATACTTACTGTGATTTTATTAATATGCAATTCTAATAAAGAAAAACTAATCTGTAGTGACAGAAAACAGGTCAGCGGCTGCCTGTGAACAGGAGTGGTGACTGGGAGAGGGGAACTTGACTGGGAAGGACACAATATCCCCAACTTTTGGGGATATTGGAAATGATTGACGTAAAGATTTGTTGAAATGTTTTAAAATCTACACTTAAATCTGGTACATTTTACTGAATATAAATTGTGCCTTATCCAAGGTGATGTTTAAAAAAATCGTAGCTATAGATGGCTAACTTCGCAATATGTCCTAGCCATAATACCTATTCAATAGTGAGATCTACATCATTTTCTATACTTCATGTCGCTCAGATTTGTCTTTTACTTAAAAAAAAAAAGAGATTTAATGGGTATCAAAGGAAGAAAAAAAAGCTTTCTAAAGATGTGCCAGCTTGCTTTCAAAACAATCGTTTATATAACTGAGATGAAAATGTAACCATCCTATTTCAGCATTCAGTCTTTTCAGCTGAAGCAGATAAAGATCTGGGTTGCTGAAACTTGTTTTGCTGCTCTATAAAATAGCTGCTATATCATTGACACTTAAAAGGCATGAATCATGGCACAACCTTTCTGTTTAAAGACTGTATGCAGCACAACAGTTGCATTCTAAACTCTAACTACATGGTTGAGGAAACCTTTAACTTGACCTGCCTTTAAAATTCTGATTGAGTCCAGTTTATACCACCTCCCCCCACTCCCTCGGGATGCAACTACAACTACAATTCTGGTAAAAAGAAGAGTGAATGTCAAGTCAAAAGGCGTGGCTTGGATTATCACTCTGTCCCTTTTTATACTGTGTGAATTTGGACCAACTATTTAAATATATTATCTTTATTTTCCTTATCTGTAAACTGGAGATTGTTGTTTCCATCACATGAGCGTTTGGAGTACCCTGTTTCATAATGTATATGAGAGAATCAAGTCATTCTATGCCCTTAGTAAATAATGATTGAATGGAAAATCAGAGCCTTGTGCAAAAAAGCTAACATGTTGGAGGCCACCCAGAAATAATGCTACAAGTAAGAGAGGATGACTGGTATGACACTATGACACACTAGAAGAGAGTTAATTGGCTGTTATTCTCCAGGGCAGGCTGGCCTTCAAATATGACAGAGGAAATCTTGGCAAAGTAGTACAAGTTGGAACGATAGTTGAACTGGATTAAACATTGGGTTAACCAAGGCCATCTTTTTTCTGATATAATATATTCAAGCGTCTCTTTTAAGCATAATCTTATCCATAAAGGAGAAGAAAAGAATCCCTCTCACAGACTTCTCCCCTGCCGCCTCAAAAATAACCTTCCTTGGTAAAAGTTGCCAAATGAAAATATATTTTCCAAATTGGGCAATATTCGTGAGATAAGGAGGAGTTCTGACAGGTTTCCACTTCGGGAAAAGACACTTTACAAATGCAGGTCTTCATACCTGAAATGCCAATGACTGCTTCGAGGTCTAAAGATTTCTCTCCTGCTCTAAAAAAATAAATGCAACATATTTGAGGTTAACTTTGAACATCAAAGTATTTTTTAAGAAAGAAGTGTCAGAATCCACTATGGCTGTCTCCCAAGGAGTCCTTTTTTAAAACGTTATTACTGGATTGCTTTGGATTGTAACACACTATCTCCTTAAGAGCATATCCTTGTAGTTCCCTAAGAAAAGTCAATGTAAATCGAACCACTGCATGAGTAATAGTAGACTTACTCACCAAGGAGAAAGTTGAACTGAGTCAGAACCATTTTTGTCTAAAAAGTTCCTATTACAAAGCCTTTCAGGAAGTTGCTTGTCAAGCCCCAGGCCACACCTAGAATTAAATCCCTTGCAAATCCAAAAAGTGAGTTTGTGCAAACAGGACAGAATATCAAAACTACTTGTGGGAGTTACAAAAGAATATGTTGGTGACAGCATTAGAGTTTTTGTAGAAAAGCCATCACCTAAGCCAGTAATTGTCAACATTGTCTCTGAGACACTGCAATTTGCTTGCAATAATCTCAGTTTGTTTAAAAATTCCCCAGGGCAATAATTTAGTTCAATGTACAGGCATATTTTGTTTTATTCTTCTTCACTTTATTGAACATTACAAATACTGAATTTTTTACAAATTAAAGGTTTGTGACAACCCTGTGTCTATTAGTGCCATTTTCAAACAGCACATGCTTATTCATGTCTCTGTGTCACGTTTTGATAATTCTTGCATTATTTCACACCTTAAAAAATTATTATAATATCTGTTTTGGTGTTCTGTAATCAGTGATCTTTGATGTCACAATTGTAATTGTTTTAAGGCACCACAAACTGTGCCCATATAAGACAGCGAACTTAATCCATAAACGTTGTGTGTGTTCTGACTGCTCCACTGATCAGCGGTTCCTCCGTCTCTCTCCCTCTCCTCAGGCTGTTCCATCCCTTGAGACAACACTATTGAAATTAGGCCAAATAGGAACCCTACAATGGCCTCTAAGTGTTCAAGTGAAAAGAAGAGTTGTGTGTCTCTCACTTTAAATAAAAAGCTATACAGGAGCAGTGGCACATCCTGTAGTCCCAGCTACTCAGAAGGCTGAGGAAGGAGGATCACTTGAGACCATGAGTCCAAGGCTGCAGTGTGCTATGATTGTGCTGTGAACAGCCACTGCATGCCAGCTTGGGAAACATAGTGAGACCCTGTCTCTTAAAAAATTAAAATAAAAACAAATATAAATTAAAAAATCAAAAGCTAGAAATGATTAAGCTGAGTGAGGAAGGTATGTTGATAGCTAAGACAGGCCAAAAGCTAAGTCTCTTGCACCAGTTAGCCAAGTTGTGAATGCAAAGAAAAAGTTCTTGAAGGAAATTAAAATTGTTACTCCAGTGAACATGAATGATAAGAGAGCTAAACAGCTTTATTGCTAATATGGAGAAAGTTGTAGTGTTCTGGATAGAAGATCAAACCATTCTGTTAAGCCAAATCCTAATCCGGAGCAAGACCCTGACTCACCAATTCTGTGAAGGCTAAGACAGGTGAGGAAGCGTAAGAAGAAAAGTTAGAAGCTAGCAGAAGTTGGTCCATGAGGTTTAAGGAAAGAACCCATCTCCATAACATAAAAGGGCGAGGTGAAGCAGCAAGTGCTGATGTAGAAGCTGCAGCGAATTATCCAGAAGATCTGAGATCAATGATGAAAGTGGCTACACTAAACAACAGATTTTTAATGTAGATGAAACAGCTTTATATTGGAACAAGAGGCCTTCAAGAACTTTCACTAGAGAAAAGTCAATGCCTGGTTTCAAAGCTTCAAAGGACAGGCTGATTTTGTTCATAGGGGCTAATACAGCCAGTGACTTTTAAGTTGAACCCAATGCTCATTTACCATTCCAAGAATCCTATGGCTCTTATGAATTATACTAAATCTATTCTGTCTGTGCTCCATCAATGAAACAACAAAGTCTGAATGACAGCACATCTGTTGATAGCATGGTTTACTGAATATTTTAGGCCCACTGTTGAGCCCTGCTCAGAAAAAAAGTTTCTTTTCAAAATATTACTGCTCAGTGACAAGGCACTTGCTCACCCAAGAGCTCTACAAGGAGATGTTTTTTTCATGCCTGTTAACACAATAACCATTCTGTAGTCTATGGATCGAAGAGTTATTTTGACTTTCAAGTCTTATTGAAGAAATACGTTTGTAAGGCTATAGTTGCCATCGACAGTGATTTCTTTCTTTCTTTCTTTCTCTTTTTCTTTTTCTTTTTTTTTTTTTTTGAGACAGTCTCGCACTGTCACCAGGGCTGGAGTGCAGTGGCGCGAATTCAGGTCACTGCGACCTCCGCCTCCCAGATTCAATCGATTCTCCTGCCTCAGCCTCCCAAGAAACTGGGAATACAGGTGCATACAGATAGTGATTTCTCTGATGGATCTGGGAAAAGTAAATAGAAAACCTTCTGGAAAAGATCCACCATTCTAGTTGCCCTTAAGAACATCTGTGCTTCATGGCAGAAAGTCAAAATATGACCATTTAGAGTTTCTTCCAAAGATGGAAGATGTTGATTTCAATCCTCATGTATGACTTTAAGGAATCCAAGACTTCAGTGGAGGAGGTCACTGCAGATGTGGTGGGAATAGTGAGAAAAGTAGAATTAGAAGTGAAGCCTGAAGATGGGAGTGAATTGCTGCAATCTCTAAAGCTTGAATGGATGAGGAGTTGCTTCTTATGGATGAACAAAGAAAGCAGTTTCTTGAGATGGAATCTACTCCTGGTGAAGGTACTGAGAATACTGTTAAAATGACAACAAAGGATTTAGAATATTATGTACATTTAGTTGATAAAGCAGCGACAGAGTTTGAGAGGATTGACTCCAATTCTGAAATAAGTTCTACTGTGGGTAAAATGCTATCCAACAATATCACATGCTACAGAGAAGTCTTTCATGAAACGAGTAGTCAATCAACAAGGCAAACTTCATTGTTGTCTTAAGAAATTGACACAGCCATCCCAGGCTTTAGCAACCACCACCCTGATCAGTCAACAGCCGTCAGTATTGAAGCAAGACCTTCCACCAGAAAAAGATTAGAGCTCACTCAACGCTCAAATGATTGTTAGCATTTTTTAGCAATTGCATATTTTAAAATTAAGGTATATACATGTTTTAGATACAATGCTCTTGCACACTCAATAGACTACAGTACAATGTAAAGGTAACTTATATGTACTGGGAAACCAAAAAATTGTGTGACTCACTTTATTGCAATATTCCCTTTATTGTGGTTGTCTAGAACCAAACCTGCAATGTCTCTGAGGTATGCCTGTCATTGTAAAAAAATAAGTATGTATCAGGCAGGACTTTTGTCAGGACAGTGGAGATCTTACAAAAGAATAGCCAAATACCATCAGAGTGTTAAACTTAATTTATCTTAGAGTTAGCAATAGTATTTATTAACTTAGAGATTTTTAGCCCTTATCAGGCAGGGATAAGTGTACCTAGCATAGTTTTTGGAATTTGGATATGCTCAATGGATGTTCACTTTGTTCAAAAATTGAGAATCTACTCTATGAAGAGCACTGTTCTTGGGACTAGATAATTATTCAAAAATATAGGTTAAGGCCTAACCATGTCTAATTGAGTTTTCTAAGGAAATCTCATTATGAGGCCTCATAGTTCTTCGAGATGTCTCCAGAGCATTCCATTCTTCAGTAAGTAAAAGTTACACTTCTATAAGTACGTTTATAGAAAAAATTCATTCTGAGTGTTTCAAGGCCAAAGATACCAGCTAAGGTTACTGTTTATTCTTCAGGGGAAAATGTATGCACAAAATGCTGAAGGTTGCAGTGACAATCACAGAGTTGGAAAGGGGAACTTGAAAACTGATTTTACTTTTATCAGTGAAGTGTTACAACATAACTTTATTGAATAAAACACAAAATAAGCACTCTTAAAATCCATTTAAACTCACATAAAAAAATAACTCAACCAAATATTTCATTTAATCAGAAATGAAAACTGATTAGAAAGAAAAAGGAATGGGGGAGGGGGGGAAATGTATTTAAAAATGTCATTATTATCTTCCAAATTCCAGCAATGACACTAAATAGTAATGTCAATGAATAGCCAGGCTTCTAAATGTTGAGTACTTCCTGTGGCTATTATTTTAAGTTCTTCATATATAATTCATTTTCTTTTTGTTCTGAATACAAAGAGCCTGGCTTTTTCACTTTTATATTTTCCCACCTTAAGTTGGATTTTTACAAATGGAGGCATTCCTTAAGAGTTGACTTAAGAATTCATTGATTTAGTGCTTGATATTAATTTTTGCAATAACCACTAAAGCCTGTGCGATACCCTTCCTTTGCCCAAAACGTGTACTTTAAGAAACAGCTAATTTTCATGGAAGCAAACAGAATATAACCACATCCTCAAATCTGGAAAAAGTTGTATCTTACTTTCTACTTTTGTACAAGTTTCTGAGAAAATGTAATGCTGCAGTACTTTGGAAGTAAAAGTACTGGAACTTTTACTTTTTCTGAAAAGTTCTTAGAGCCACGCAGAAGAAATGTGAAAGATGCGGAGTCAGTGGGAGGACAGGGTGGGAGCTGGCGGGGCGGGTTGAGCGGGGGAGGGCAACGGATACGGGAGAACACAGCAGAAGTAGCATGGACTCTTCTGCCCTCTAGTGCTTGGATTCCAGAAGAGGATTAAGGTGTTTCCTGGCTTTCACGTGTTCTCTTGTGGGTTTATTTTTCCTTGGAGAATTTTAACCAAATGGGAAGGAAGGTCTTTAACCAAGTGACAACATTGCCTGAAGTATCAGGAACAGCCATCATTTACTTCGTCAGTCATAATGATCATCGAATTTTTTCTGTATTTACTCAGGTCAATGAGGAAAACACATCAAAAACAGAACCAGCACTTTAAAAGTATTGCTGGGAAGATTTATTCCCCGAATAATTTAAAAGCAGAGTTTCATAATCGTCTGCACATTTTCCCCAAACTCTTGCATTTCTTGTAAGCATCTAGCTTCTTTTAGCACGTTGAAAAGCTCCAGAAGTCTGAGAAAGCTGGCCCGGTGGTGTCACTGTTGCACTGTGCGTGCACAGACCAGCATGGGTTGTTGAAACCTAAATGGCTGATGCTCCCGGGGTGTTCCACATATTTTAATGTGGGTGTAAGCTACTTCATCTGCTACACTTACTTCTCTAAAACGTGTAGGGTAATCCTTAATTTTTTATTACTAAAATTTCCTTATAAATGGAACTTGCATCTTCTTATAAAAACATTTTAATGATGTTCATCACTAATCTAAATGTATCCATTTGTAATGCACTTCCATTTACTGAATGTGCTTTAAAAGCATATATATGTCAATCGACTACACAACATACACATGCTTTTCTAAATGCACAAAATATTAAATTAGCCACAAAATGGCTCTGCCTGGTAACTTGATGTGACAATCACTATTATACAAACATAAACATTTAATCAAGCTTGTATAGAGAACTTGTATCAATAGTAAACACAACAGTAATCAAAATATCATTTTTGTTTAGTCTTGTTTCTATGTAGTTGTCTCAAGATTTAGTAACTGGCACAATAATAAACCGATATGGTAATTTGCCTGATATTGCTATGGGGAGAACAGATAAAACTTAACTGAGCTCCAAATCACAGATATGATGTAATAATCGGTGAACTTTAATACTTGCTAAGTAAATTGTTCATCCACACTTTCCTACTCTGTTAAGGAAAGAGTTGAAGCTAAAAAATCTTTCAAGTAGCTTCTTGCTAGAAATTTGTATACCTTAGACTATATATATATACACCCATGTACAAGTTGTAGGTGCCTCTAGTACTAAGTAAAATGTGGACTTGTTTTTCTATGCAGTGGGGTGCCTTATATATATATATAGATATATAAATATATATAGATATATAAAATATATATATAACATATTATATATATATTCTAATGGTTTAATGTCTGAACTTTGGGAGTACAGCTCAATAAATTAATGATAATAATTAGCTACTATTTATCTCCTTTACGCCAACTTCAAGTGTGCAAGACTAATGCTTGCTTAATTTCCTTCAATTAAGCTAACATGATAAGATCCTATTATAAATTAAGTATTGGATTCTTGAAAAAAACATCATTTTCAAACACTTGTCTTAAATTAAAAGTCACTTATTATCAGAGAACCTGAGTTTTAGTCCCAGTTTCACCATAGATTATTGGTACCATTAAAGATGGCTCATGTATAAAATTAGGGGGTTGTATTAAATTCTTCAGTAATATAAATTTTTAAATCATATTGAAAATCAAAACTTCTTAAGCCTGTTATTGAGTTTGGAATGATAGCATTCTTGACTCGAAGCATGTATAATCGATGCTTTGGTCAAATTTAACAAGCTAGAAAGATAATAGGTAATTGGAATATAAAAATACACCCATGTACAAGAACTTAATGAGTAAGAACAGCCAACTGAGAAACATATTTGACCATGAGAGGACTGGCTTGTACTTTACACTCTAACCTTCCAATATCAACTACATTATTTTGTTGTAACTTAGTGGATTTGCCAAAAGCTGACCCAATATTTCCCTCTCCAGCTCCATGCTTCCTTCATGTTGGACAATACACAGAGGTTTTTCTTTTCACCACTCGAAGCTCAGTTAATTCCTCAAAAATAATAAACACATCCTCTCGACCCTTTCTGGCTTTCAACTCCTGTCCACTTTCCATAGGAAAAATCTACTACACAATATGCTATCTTAAACAGAAAAAAGAAGTAGTAAGCCTGCTACGTGACACATCTGTTACACATTATGGAGGTCAAAAGCGGAAGGAGTCCCAGGCCTTCTGGGGCTAAATCACTCTATCAGTTTAAAATTGGTGTGGTATAGGTGTGCTTCCCACAAATGTATTCCTGGGAACTTGAATCTCTCTCGATATTTTTGGTCCCCAGTGAAGATTTATGATATATTGCTATCTTTGACATTCTGATAAGTCTGTCAAAACAAATTTCTTTAACTGTGTTTAAACCAACGTTCCAACATTTTATTTTTGGAGCATAGATTTTTGTGTTTTAATAAGTAATATATAACATTTGAAAAAGACTGTTCCAGAGATAAAAATTTATGAGCGCAAAAAGAAAGATGAGCTCTGATTAATAATAGCTACGATTTTTAAATGCGCATTATGTTCTAGGTGCTTTCGACAAGACACACTTTAACACATATTAGCTCATTTGACATAAAACTTTCTGAAGGATAAGGGATTTGAGGCCGGCCTTAAAGAGTGAATAAGCCAGGAACATGTTGAGGAAAAGGTCATTCCAGAAAAAGGTAAGTTTAAATAAAAACACGAGGTCAGCATATGCCAATCATGTTTGGAAAATGGCAACATGAATGAAGGAGTAGAGCTTCATTAGAACAAAAATGGGGAATTAGACTGGAACATTAGAAGCTAAGCTGTAGGTGCCTCTAGTACTAACTAAAATGTGGACTTGTTTTTCTGTGCAGTGGGGCACCTAAGACACATTTGAGCCAGGAGCGGCATGATTAAACAACTGGTTCAAGCGAGTTTTGTCAGTGATACATGGAGCCCAAAGGAAATAAAAACCACATATTTGGAAGTAAAATCAGGATGCATAAAGGACCCATACTTTAAATTTCTAAAGCATCTGAACATGGCCAACAGTTTTCTTCAAAATCTCCACAAGTGTTTTGCTCATTGCCCTGCTCTAATGAAGCCTAGCTTTCCTCAAACACTAGCATCTAGCACATCCCGCACACTAGTTTTTCGATGTAACTTCATTTTATCAGAATGCATTAGTAGTGCTTAATTGTTTCATTCAACTATAAAATTTTAACCCATGTTGGGAGTTAAATATTTAGGAGTGATAGAACCCATCTTATAAAGCACCGAAGAGGTGTGGCCAGTGAAACAGGAATGACCCATCAGGAAAGACGGGCAGCTTGGTCAGTGGAAAGCACAGGGCACCATGGCAAACTGCCTGCCAAATCCAGACAAAGCCTTGGCAAGCAGGAGGGGAAACTCAGATAAATCCCAAGTGCATTTCATTCAAAGCATGGGCAGACGACAGTGACAAATGCAGGACAGGCAGACCACACTTGAAAATGTAAAGCATGTAGGCCAGGCATGGTGGCTCACACCTGTAATCCCAGCACTTTCGGAGGCCGAGGCAGGTGGATCACTTAAGGTCAGGAGTTCGAGACCAGCCTGGCCAACATGGTGAAACCTGGTCTTTACTAAAAATACAGAAATTAGCTGGGTGTGGTGGTGCACACCTGTAATCCCAGCTACTCGGGAGGCTGCAGCAGGAGAATCGCTTGAAACTGGGAGGTGGAAGTTACAGTGAGCTCAGATTGTGCCACTGAACTCGAACCTGGGTGACAGAGTGAGACTCCATCTCAAAAAAAAAAAAAAAAAAAAAGAAAAAGAAAAGAAAAGAAAGAAAGAAAAGGTAAAAAGAAACTGTAAGGCACGCAGTGTGCAGTCATTGGGCACCAGGTGAGACTTGGTGTTTTGGATATGGAAGGAAGGAAAAATATCTTTTCCTTCTGTCCTTGTGTGTTCTCAGCTGGGGTCCCTGTAACAAAAGGCAAATAAACAAAGAAATGCCTACACATTTATTTAATATAAGCTCTGTGTGACACAACAACTAGATTTGATTATAGTAGGTCTGACGAACAAGAGGAGAGTTAAGTGGGTACGAGCTAAGATTAGTAAACTGGGGGAAACTTAGCAAGGCCTGTTCATTTAGATTCCTCTTGGCGATGCTCTGTCTTTGGAAATAAGGATTCTCATTTCCTCCAGATAAAGGGAGAAAACCTTTCACATGAGGGTCCTTTATGACCTGCTTCAGAGGAAAGTCAGAAAGTCTTCCCCACACCTGCTGTTTCTCAAATGCTTTCAGTTTAAAATATTCAATATGCCAAGGTGCCATATATGGGGTAGCGTGTCCTGAACACCATCAGACGGATGTGCCAGCCCTGAAGAGGGAACCCAAAAAGCATGAAGATGACAATCAAGGCAATCAAGGACAAGGATAAGAAAAATAAAAAATCTAAGTAAAAGAGACGTGAAACATGAAAGAAGTGCCTCTTTGTTTGATTCCAGGTAAGCCTGGTAGTCAAGACCACCATGCTGACCTGCAGATTGCATGGTGAGAGTAAACTCTTTCCCTTCTTGACCCTGCTCAGGGCACATACTGAGAAACAGGGCTCGCCCTCTGACAGTGACCACATAACACTGCCTTGGGGAGGGGGGATCTACTGAACTCTCTTCACAGTATAGAGGAGGAAGATTCTCTCCTTAATAAAACAGTCTGGATCTAGAGAGCCTAACGGTTAGCAAAAACAGTGGTAAAATGGATTCTAAGTTCTCTCCTCAACCACTATACCCTCCATCCCCAATTACTGCCAAATAAATGTCTCCACTTGGGAGTCGGAGACATCTTCTGTATAAGGATTTAAATACCTATATGTGGGAAGCAGAAGCACCATGGTTCGTGCTGCCCTGGCTCTTACAGAACTTTCCAACTGGTAATGAAATGTTTCTCCTCTCACTGCAGCTCCTGCATCAGAAAATTTCCCTCCACGTCACCAAAGCCATCCAAGTCCTCCAATGCCCGCACTCCCGCTGGGGGACTTACAGGTCACTAGTCCTGTGAGATGGCAGGTTACCCACAGGCAATGGGGTGGGAAAGGGGCACAGTCAGGGCACTATGGGTCAATTGCAAAGGAGCTGGCAACTGGGGATTATCAGTCGAGGAAAATTTGGCACTCAGTCTTCTCCCCAAGGCTCCTTGGTCCTAACAATGGAGGATTGATTCTTCTCCTCCTTCCCACTTGAAGGTTCCCATGTTCTCACTCCTTCCATTTGTTCTCCCTCACCAGCCCTATTCTGATACAGTTTTGAGGAAAACACTCTGTGTAAGGCACCCCTACTTTTTTTCCTAATGTTTTTGCCAGCAGCTACTTTGAGACTTTGCTTAGGTTTCAGTGTGGGCTGGGGAGGTGGGGGAAAAATGGCCCTTTGATAAAGGGAGAGAAAGACAGAGAATATACATGGAAAATAAACATATTTGTACTTCAAAAAAGGATATTTTTTGTTTACTATTATCTACTTATATGATGAATCCAGGTAATGGGATGACTTGTCAAGAAAAGTGGTCAGAGTTAGTGATGAACTGTATTTCTTAGGGGACTATTGTGTGCTTCTGTCCATGACAGGTGAGAAGTATATAAAGTTTCTGGGTCATTGAGTGGTCCTGGGTCAGCCTAACATGCGTGGCAGGCAGAAGTGGTCATTACTGTTTGAAGACAGAGGAAAGGAATGGAGAAGTACAAAATGTGAAAGAAAAAGTGCTGAGGAATGAGCCAGGAGGGGAGGGAAGGTAACTTTAAATCCATTTTTTGAATGTGAAAAATTAGGACAAAACAGAAGTAAAAAGATTTTTAAGGTTAATGGACAAAACAACTAACATTTTGTCAATGAAATGAATGTTTAGACTACTTTTAGTTATATTTTTTGGTTGCCAGACTGTGCTTCTTTGAATATGCTGTACTTATAATTGTGTTACATATAAATTATGGCTTAATCACTGATCATGCCTTTATGAAAACTAGCCTTCGATTTCAACTTTACAATATAAATGGAATACGTATGAAGGATTTGGAAAGGGCCCAGAAGAAAGCAGAAGCAATTGAGAAGTTGATGAGTAAGCCACGGGTAGAAAGGGCTTCATGATCAGGGAAGTCATGTTCAGCTATGGAAGATGGAAGACTAGGGCATTGGGAAAACCGACTTCTTAGAACTCTCCACCCGCTTAGCTCCCCGTAGACTTTGGCTTCTTCTTTTGTCAAGGAAGGGTTGAAAACATGAAGTTTAGATAACATTTGGGAAATTCTGAGAATGCCTGTGGTGCTTCGGTCTCTCTAGTAAAACAACGGGTTGGAATTTAAGGCTTCCCCTTCCCCTGGTTCTTCCATCAAGTTGCCTCTTCCTACTTACCTTTGCCTTACTTTCTCAGCTTAGCCTCAGGCCATGGGCTTTCTGTCTACTCATCTTAACTGAGGTAACTAATGCTGTGATTCTTCTTGAGTAAATGCCATCACTGCCACTTCCTCCTTATTTTTATCCAATGCAAAGACTACATCCTTTCATTTCGAGGAATTTAGCTTTTATCTGTTTCTCCAAGAGATGCAAGGAATCATTCTACAGTCCGGAGCAAGAGTGAAGATAATCACATAAAGAACATGGGAACTGGAAGGGAACTGCTATGACAGTGTGAATAACATACAAATACCTTTGGTACAGGGAGAGAGTAGTTTGGTGGAGGGGGAGAAGGAGAAATAGGGGAAGATACTACCAAGGATGTCCCTATAGCTACTGGGATTGTAATCAATTATCTGTTTCTAGAAAACAATCTGTCTACAGTGTTCATGCAGGATACAGGTAAAAAAAAAATCTCAAACCAAAGATTACCCTGGTTATCAACTCAGAAATAAAATTCATTGTTGTCCTATGTGTTGTTTTTGGTTTATATTTACTTTGATTATACTTCAAGTCAAATCTATACTAGAGAAATATTTAGATATTGGGCCAACTTAATAATTTAATTCAGAAAACCCATTTCATTTGGAGTATCTAAAATTTGGCATTACTTCACATCTCCATCTCTAGCCATCTGTTATGATGTCTCTCAAGGGACTTTAAGATGGCTCATAAAGGACAGAGGAAATATTCTTTCTCCTTGCATGACACTACATGGTACCACTGGACTAAACTATGTTGATTATCACTAATATTACCTAAGGAAAAAGTCAAGTAGATAAACAAAGTCTAAGTACTAATTTATATGAAGAGTTTTTGTTTGTCCAATAAATGCTGCACCCAGTTTGTAAAGTGGATTTGATTAAATAAGATATACATCATATAATATTTTCTTTTTTATAACACAGAGTATCTTGAGATTAGTTGTGATTGATGGAGAAGAATTCACATTCTAGAAAAGTTAAGATCATATTGCTTGCATCCACTTAGATACCATGCAGTCTCATGGATACCAGTCACCGGATCAGAGTTTTGGTAATGTCTGCAGAAAGCAACAGCAGTTGCTTCATACACTGGAGACCTTGAACATTTTTTTTCCCCTGGCTTCCTTAGTGTGTGAAAAATATCCGTAACTTACCACCATTCTCCGTCCCATTTTCCCAAACCCAAAAATTAAAAAAAAAAAAAAAAAAATCAGAAAGAAATGAGAGATAGAAGATGCAAACTAGCATTGGCCCGCATTTGCATTCTTCTTGGTTTCTCTTTTTAATTGTCCAAGTCCGTCCCAAAATGATTCTTTCATTTACTTATAATTATTAACTCATATTTGTTTAGCAGACAGTTATGAAGCTTAGTCAATGTATGCAATATGTAAGATTTTACAAATTCTGGCTTTTGTCAAAATTAGAATTATAAAATTGCCCTTTTGTTTTCCACTAGACTCTGAGGATGTCCACATTTAACTTTCACATCGAACGACAGAAATCGCATCAAAATAGACTGGAGGCTAATGGTCTTTCCCTTTCCTTTCAACGAACTTTTCTTATTTCCCTGCCTTCTTCCTTCCTTCCTTCATCCCTGCTTCCCACTTCTGAGCAAAACTCTGGTGTTAACATTGTTTCCAGGATAGTAACAGAGTTCATAATGTAAATACAACAATACACTGGAACCATCTGTTACAAAATGGATATGTCCAAGACACAATGATGATAACAATGGCAGAAAGTTTATGCTAGGGGTGGGTAAGGGTTTGTTCTTTAATGGATCTATTTTGATTAAAAAATATATATATATACACACACATATATATTTGCAAAATTTAAAATTATATGCCACCTCATATTTTTAGGAAATTGTGGGATATATGTTATCATTAACAACGTAACATATCACCAGAAAGGTTTCATTTCCAGGGCTACATAACAGGAAGTAGAATGCATGTTTAGACAGTATCTTGTCAATATGGTAACTTTTAACCTAAATGTGTAGTTAAGCTAATATACAATAACAATGATCAATGTTTATATAGCACTTTAAAGACTTTCACATCCTTTATATATTTTGACTTTCAAAACCCTGGGAAGGAAGATATTATCCTCATGAATAAATAGATTTAGAGAAACAAAATTTCAAACTGGGGACTCTAATCCCATTTTTCCCCTTCAAAATTTTTTGAGCAACCAGAGTTTCTAATCTGTCTAGTATTCAGAATTCCTATATGTAAAGTTCTGTTAACTTTTTCCAGTAACTTTTCTTTTTCATTTGAAAGTTGAAACATAGATAAGCCTCCTATGTATCATGGGAAGTACAGCACATCAAAAAATATGGTCCATGGTTCATAAAGGAAAAGTTACCAATGATTTTCACACTTCAGAACTTCCCATCACAATTTCGACATGGACACATATATCTTAGCATAGCAAATGATAACTTCCACACAGGTGGCTCCGCACATATATTCTTTTGGATCTCAATTCCTTAATGTTTCAAAGTGATTCTTGGCCCTTCACTGTCTTCCAATATTTGAAATGTATAATTTTTAAAATAAATATTCATAAAACACTTTACTAGCAAGTGGAGATCGAGACTGGTTTAGAAACTTAACTCATCCAGTGTGCAAACCTAAAAATTAGGCTTATGTGTACCAGTTGTCTGCTGTCCAGTTCAGAGAGGCACCACCCTTGCATGACACCCAAAGGAAAGCATGCTACAGTATCTTAAATAGAAGCTCTATTTTCCCAGCCCTAACCCAAATCTTAGACAGTATGAACTTTCAGAGCCAGGTCTTTGTAGAGCATGAGGCTTATTTTATGGTCACATGTGATCATCCCTTGGCAGAAGTCCTCTTTAGAAGCAAATTTCCTTTACTTGACTGCTTAAAATAATGTAAAAACCATTAGAGGTATATACAATTTCCACCTTACATTTCTCCAATTTATTTAGTATCAACCATTTGAGAAATAATAACCAATATGAATGAAAACAAGCATTTTGCCAACAGTATGATCTCACCAACTTCCTTCTAGAATGCTGTTTAGTCTACCAAGCTAAGTTCTTCTTTTTCCCTCCTTTTGAAGAGGAATTGTACATAAAAAGGGAATTAAAGTGGAATCTACTTATCCTAATTAACACAGATGACTGGAGAGGAGGGATTATATGAGTGATGGATATTTTGCATTTTCCCATTATCTTGTAAACTATATACTTGGCTTATTATACAAGTGCTGGGGCTTTAATTGATAACACCTCTCACTAGGTTTAAATATCTCCCATCCAAAACATCTCTTATTTAAAATGTTAAGGAGTGGAACATTGACTTCACTGATCAATGAGACCTTGCCGTTCTCAATTCTCCTAGAATCATTTTTGTTTTTAGCTTCCTTTTCTGGCAGAAATTATGAGGAAATCTCTAGGATAAGAAAGTAAGAAGGCACTTTATAAGATTATTTTGAAGGTCGGGATACAAATTCATAGTAGTGTTAGTACACTCTTTGAGATGGCCCCCACAATTCCACTATATGTATCACCACAGCTCTTAAGTTACACTGACTTTTGTAATCCTAACAATATTTCTAGCATTTATCAGGTGCTATTGTAAGCAACCACCTCATCTCATTTGACACTAAGAGTGCTGTGAGGAAAGATGTTATTATTCCCATTTTGCCAACAAAGCAGGCAGAGGCTCACAGAAGTCAGCTGCCTGCTAACCAGGAGCCCAGCCAGGTTATGAAGTCAGGGCCCCGAGCTCTGGAGGCCCAGGCCCTTCACATTACATTTCAGAGAAATCTGGAGTTCCTTCCATATACGACATTTATCAGCTATGATTTACATTAAATGCAAGAGCAAGACAGGTAAAGTGAAGGATAAAACATTGATAACTTTGTTATATGAATAACTGTAATGTACAGAAAGGAAAAGCTTTAGAAAAAATTAACTACTGTAAACCGAAAAAATGAAATTCTAAGGTCTCCCAAACATCTGAATGGACTCCTCCTCTCAGCCAAGAGCTTTCCAGAGTTAACCTGAATAATGAGTTCAGGCCATGATGAGAAGGGGGAGCCAGACATGCCTTATTATACTCTCCTCCCTTTTGGAATTACTGATAGAACACACTAGGTCTGATAACAAACATTTACAATCTATTCTCTCTGAAGCCTGCTACCTAGAAACTTCATCTTTAAGAGAAAACCCTGGCCTACACAACCCCTTATCATAACCTAGACATGCCTTTCTGTTAATAACTCTTTCTACCAGTGTCTAATGACAAAATCTTTGAATTTGCCTATGGACTTGGAAGCTCCAGCTTCCAGCTGTCCCACCTTTCCAGACCAAAGCAACATACATCTTACATGTATTCATTTGTATGTCATGTCTCCCTAAAATGTATAAAACCAAACTGTATCTTGACCCCCTTGGGCACATGTTCTCAGGGTCTCCTGAGGGCTATGTCATGAGCCATGGTCACTCATATTTGGCTCAGAATAAATCTCAAATATTTTACAGAGGTTGACTCTTTTCATCAACACCACTGAACAGAAGCAATAATAAGCAGACACTTACAAATAAATGTGGCTTACAACGATTACAAATGTAAATTTTAAATGTGAAACTTTTCTCACAGTACTTTGGGAGGCAAAGGCAGGTGGACTGCTTGAGCCCAGGAGGAGTTCGAGACCAGCCTGGGCAAATGGTGAAACCCTGTCTCTACCAAAAAAAAAAAAAAAAAGCAAAAGTTAGCCTGGTATGGTGGCTTGCACCTGTAGTCCTAGTTAGCTACTCGGGAGGCTGAGGTGCGAGAACTGCATGGGAGGTGGAGGTTGCAGTGAGCCATGATCGCACCACTACACTTCAGCCTGAGTGAGAATGCGAGACCCTGTCTCAAAAACAAAAACAAATATACATTTTCTTTATTAACCCTAGGATTAAACAGTAAAAGATAAGGAAACTACATGCTCTTTAGGCTAAAAATAAACCACTTGTTCTTAAAAACTAACTAGCATCCTTTATTATAAACATCTGACACCCGCTCTCCTATTTTGATGTAAAGTAATCATAGTTTACTGGTCCTTTATTTTTAAAAAAATGGACGTAATAAATACATGTGTAATTATAAGAAATATAATAGGAATGTGTGACAAATATTAGAAATAGGATTTTAAAAATCATTCTGAAGCTAACAGCAGTAGTTGCTGGTTGTACTTTTAATTGCATATGTATCCAAATGCAACAAAATGAAGTTCATGGGAATACATTCCTTAAGTGAAGAGAACTCACAGTAAGGTTTTTAAAGCTCAGTCACGTTACTGAAATATCTGTAGCAAAATATCTATATTTTTAACTAAAGCAAAGTAATTTCTAGAGAAGTTACTTCTTAAAGAATTGAACAAGTTTATAAATATCTCAGCAATGATTAACCAATCCAATTTATACCTAAAGAAAACAAATCAACTTATTTAGAATTCCACTAGTAAATTATTCTCTTTAATTCACGTGCAACATGTATAAATACAAACTTACACTTAAGTACTTCCTTGCTAGTTTGAGAACAATCTTTTTCTAATGGGAATGACAGACATATATTCTGATATTCACAGAAAGAACAAATCCAACAGTAATAATAACTTGTTTTAAAAATAAGTATTCAATTGTTTCATTTAACTTATAGAATTTGATTTCTTTCCACTAAAAAATAAGTATGTTAGGCTTTCTGTGGATTGTGTTGCCTTACTCAAACTTTTCTGGAGCCAGCGAATGAACATATTTCATACTCAGTTGAGAGATTTTTATCAGTACACTTAAAGGCAGCAGGGTGCGTAATTAGGTATGCCTGCCATCTGCATAGCCCTCCAGGTGCAAAAGGCATTAGCTTTATTTAATATTACCACAACATTAATTTTACTCCATTAATTTATGTCATTTGTCCTTCATTTCAAACTCAGATTGCCAAAACTAAAGCATTGGGCACGACGACCCAATTCTGATTTTAGTGAAAGTCTTATAAAAAAATCTTAAGCAACCTCCCTAGCTAAGAATATACTTAAGAACAGGAATTGACTGGCTAGCTTTCACATCTTAAAAAAAGGAGTCCTATAAACAAAATGTTCTTGATTTTAGTATTAATATTTTAGAGTTTTTTCCAGAGAGGAAGAACATCATAAGATCATGATTTTAGGTGGCAATGACAAGGCACTAGGAAATATTGAATCACATCATTAGAAAGGTATGAAAATACCATTCAGTTCCTTTAAGCCCAGAAAAGAGTTTCCATGGAGTTTCTGACACTATTCTAACATTTGTGATTCTCCCTTTCTAACAGAAAGCAGGGTGCAGACCTACAGTTTTGACTCTTGGTGGACAACAGTATCTTGGTAAAATTTTGTTCCTTTGCTTTATGAACTTTTGCTTAGAGTTATTATGGCAAATGATACTGGTTTTCCATTGAAAGTAATGAGATACTATTTCTTTTGAGCAAATTTAACTTAAAAAAATCAGTTTCCTTTAAAGAAAAATGTTTAGTAATTCATAGTACAGTTATACAAAAATATGGGAAACATCATGAAGGTTGTATATAAAACTGAAACTTTGGAAAGTTTTGTGTAAGTTGATTTGCATCCAACTTCCAAAGAACAAGACATGATTACACAAAAATAAAAATTGAAGGTTATTTAAAGAAAGTACTGAACTTATATGACTCTATGTCTTATAAGTACAACTGCGCCAATCATTTCTTAAAAGCTTATTCTGTGCAAGGTATTAGTACT
Source organism: Chlorocebus sabaeus (assembly GCF_047675955.1). Classification (NCBI taxonomy): domain Eukaryota; kingdom Metazoa; phylum Chordata; class Mammalia; order Primates; family Cercopithecidae; genus Chlorocebus; species Chlorocebus sabaeus. The sequence continues at coordinate 42,462,734 of NC_132915.1, forward strand.
TCACATGCAGTTATCTCATTTAATTTTCCAAAACAAGATAAATCTTTAAAGTTTTGCTGAATGGAATAAAGTACATTTAGGTGAATGAAGTTCAGTGTAGTGGAACCGTGAATGCCAAATATTTTAAGATAGACTCAGGTCAAAAATTGTAATTTCCAGTACATCGATAAGAAAATATGTAAGAAGAAAAATTATGTTTTCCGAGGATAACTGTGTGTGTTTCTGTAAATATGAATGTAAAGAGGAGGAGGGTGGGGGAGAAAGGATCACAAAATACTCAACACTTGACATAACTTTCCAAAAAGTGACTAAAGTTAAGTGAACAAGTTGAAGTTTCCTCCTAGAAGCAGCCTAAGGCAGTCTTTTGATGGTGCTATCCTTTTGGAAATTTCATATAACTTCAGGGAGACAGTTCTGAGATCCTTACCATACATTTGCCTCCTGCTTGACAGAATGCCTTTTAAGGGCCTATTATTGAACTTTCAGTACTTGGCTGACAATAAAAATTCTTACATAGATAATATCATTTTTTTTTCTAAATTACATTGAAATGAATATGGAATACTTGTATTTTGAGGAAAAGGAAATTTCAATGCCAAGCATATAAAAATCGCCTTAAGAACATTTGCTTTCCCGTGTTCATGCTCTTAGAACTTTTCTTGACACCAACTTTTACCTCTTACGGTATTGGAGGCCAATCCTGCCTTACAAATAACTCTCTTTAGAAAAGCACAAAGTTAAACATGAATTCCTAGTAGTCAAAGTTGAGAAACATCTTTGTGCAAATCAAATGCATTCCAGAATATCTGTCACTGACATGAAACAACACACCAGGGCCGCTGAAAGCAAGTGATGATAGTTTTGACATTCCGACACCTAGACAAAAAATAATAAATAAATAAATAAATAAATAAATAAATAAATAAATAAATAAAAGTCTATTTATTACTTGTCTCCCTGAACACATCTTTTCAACCTCTCTATTTACTCTGGGATCTCAAGAGGGGCACCAAATCATTGTATGGCATTCTCAGACACTCAAGTAGCTGACCAAATCTAAGGCAGTTTAGTATTGTATATCTCAGAGCAGGGAAGAGCTCCTTTTGCTTCTTCATATCTATCAGAATCTGCTTTGTCAAGATTCATAAAATGGAAAAAAAAACCCCTCTCCTCCTTTGTCTAATCTTTCACAGATTTTAATTTTTTTATGCTTCTAACTCCATCACTGTCCTATCAATTCTGATTTGCTACATTACTTTGCTATTCCTGCTGCTAATATAGATGTGTGTGTGTGTGTATATATGTGTGTGTGTGTATATATATATATGAAATACTTTATTACTGTTATTATTATCCTTTTGGAGTGGTATGAAGAATACCAGAAATCTGTGATATTTCCAGTTTGATTTAATCAAACATAATTATATTTATGGAACCTATTATGGGCAATCCACTGTTTTGGGTGGTACGTTGGCACTAACATTGTAATATTCAAGTCTTTACTTAAACTCTTTGTTCAAGCACTTTCTTCTTTCACCACAGACAACTACTGTATTTCCAGAAAGAAATAATATAGCAAGCATAAGGCTTCGTTACTTATCCCCAGTACTTATGAATCTATATTTTTTCCTCTCAAACTTTACTTTCCTTCCTCCCTCCCTCCTTCCAGTTTCTCTTTAATGTGCTTTGTCTTTGTTAATTAATAGCTACTCATAGAGTTTCTCCTGTTAGCCAGACATAATCACAGTAGCTCAGCACACATAAACTTTTTTTTTTTTTTTTGAGACAAAGTTTTATTCTCAACGCCCACTGGAGTACAATGGTGTGATCTTGGCTCACTGCAACTGCTGCCTCTCAGGCTCAAGTGATTCTCCTGCCTCAGCCTTCCGAGTAGCTGTCTGGTTAATTATTATTATTATTATTTTTGTACTTTTTGTAGCGATGGGGTTTTACCATGTTGCTCAGACTGGTCTCAAAATCCTGAGCTCAAGGATCAGCTCACCTCGGCCTCTTGAAGTGCTGGAATTGCAAGTATGAGCCACCACGTGCAACCAACATTTAAGATACTCTATCAGTTTCCCAGTGCTTAAACAAAGTATCACAAACTGTGGCTTAAAACAACAGAAATTTATTTTCTCACAGTATGGAGGCCAGAAGCCTGAAATCAAGGTGCCAATAAGGCCAACTTCCTTCTGAAGGCCCTAGGTAAAAAACATGCCTTGTCTCTTCCAGCTTTTGAGGGCCCCCTAGGTATTCCTTAGCTTGTTTGTCTGTTTGGTTTTATTTTGCCTCCATCTTCATGGGGCCTTCTTCCCTATGTCTGTGCCTTCACAATGCCTACTTAAATGGAAATCACAGTCATAGGATAGAGCACATCCTAAACCAGCATGAACTTAACTCACTACATCTGCAAAAACCCCATTTCCAAAGGTCACGTTCTGAGGTTTCAGATGGACATGAATCATGGGGAGACACTATTTAACCTGGGCTGTTCTTGTTGGGAGCACTTAGACATATTATGAAACTTGAAGGGGTTGGTTGGCTTTCTCCCATACAGTCTGGTAGGGAGCATCCTCTATAAAAATTACTTGCTAGCTCAAACTCAGATGGGAGGTTAGTTCATGTTCCAGCAGCCTACCATGAAATAATGGCATCTTTCATTATGGAGAGCCACTAAATGATGGCTAAGAAGGTAGATGTGTCACTGGGACACTAAAATGAGTTTTGTTACATTGGGCACCTAAATTTACAATGATTGGTTAACAACTTTTGAGTTGTTGCAATATGTAGTTTCTTCTATTCATTTTGTGTAAGAATCACTGAATTCTCATATTTTAGAACTAAGTAGAACCTTTGTGATAAAATAATCTATCATTTTACAGATAAGATGAATGAGAGGGAAATGCATGTTTGTTAGCTAATTTGGTACAAAACTAGTAGAGCAAATTTCCCCTCATTCCTTGCTCAGTGTTCAAGTTGGACTTGTCATGTTTATTAATGCAAATAATTTTGATTATGATTTTGTCCATCTGAATACACTTGAATAGTTCTTGACTACACTGAAGAGCAACTTACAATATTACTGCATTAACAGCATCTGAGAAAAACATATACAGGCAGGATACTTCTCTTTCTACAATGTCATCTTCCTCTAATCTATGAGGAGTCTATGAATCTTTAGTGCTAGAAAAAATTGTGGAGGTAAAAAATATTAAGCTTTCCATAATGATATTGTCCAAAGTTCCTTTAGCTGTAACTATGGACACCATATGTGCAGTTAGACATGATAAAAACCAATTTTAAGTTGTAAATCTTGAACAGTATATAACAAAGCTTTTCCACAGTAAAAAGAACAAAAAAAATGCTTGCTGCTGCTTTATTTGTGCATCACTGAAAATTCTTATTTATTCACTTTAATTCTGCATTTACACAAAAATGCTGTAATAAAATATCTGTACACTACTTCTGTTACAAATATAGATAATATTTAAAGTGACTTTATATATTCTAATGTAGGAGTTTCACGCTCTAAAATGGGAATGAACACATGATAATTCCTCACCAGTTGTCTCAATAAACAGCTCCATCTGTTTCCCTTAGTCTTAAACTATTGTATTATAAGATGTTAATATAAGGCAATGAAATGAAGTTATGTTAATCGCCTTAATTTTTCTATCAATTTACTAATGGCAAACAACCAAAATAATTACTAACACATTGTTTTCTATCATTAAGATTAATATGAATTGAAAACCAATTGCACAGCACACTAACACATTTTTAATGTTGCATCAGTTGTTAAAACCAGCACTAAAGATTCTGGGACCCTTCTATGTTCCTCTATGATTAGCAGCATAGTTGCTTTCTAGAAAAACCATAGTCAACATGGGGTGGCATCATCATTTACTTATAGCCACATGAAAATATTTTATAAAAGGTCAAAAATAAAAATGAAAATTGAGATGTGCATTAAATATAATTTCTTTATAAAATTTAGGGACATTGCTTCATATATTTGCTATTTACTCAATTATAGAAACCAATTTTAGCAGGAAAAATACATATGCATGTAAGAGGTGGGGAGATGCAATGTTTTTATTATACTGTGTTGAAAATTTTAAAATACTGACAGTATTTTTAAAGATTTTCAATAGAAAACTTTTTTTTCTTTTTTTAGTTTGGGGTGGGGAGAGGAGGTAGACTGCCAAATTGAGGCATTTTTTTAAAACTCCCCAAGACTTTCTTCTTTATTTTATATTTTCATTTTTCATCCTAATTTACTGAATCCATTTTTTTTTTGGTTAGCTTTAGAATTATCTTTCTTTATACTAACTAGATTAGCATGTAATAATTCTTGCCCATGTGACTATAAAACATTAGATATATTCACAAATAAAACCAGATTCACCTACACAAATATTCCTTCTCTTTGACTTTAAGTTCACAAAATGCAAGAAGAAAAGAAAAATGATGCGAGGTTGTCAGTAAGGAAAGCATTTCTATATGAGAAAAACAAACTTAAGTGTTATTTCCCCCCTATAGTTTTGAAGACCCGCTGAACACGGCATAAAAGAAGTCAGGACCAGCCCATTCTCCTCACAGTAGGAGGTGAGCTAGGGGTGGGGTTGGATCAATTCTGGCAGCCAATTCAAGACAGAACCATCAAAGTGACAGTGCCTTTTGTCCGTTTAAGGATGGCAACAGCTTCTTCATGGGTGACTCCTTCTAGACTCTGCCCATTGACAGCAATGATCTGATCGCCCCTTTTCAGACGTCCATCTTCAGAGGCTGCTCCCTGCAAATTATAAGGTAGACTTGTTTATTTCTCAAAAAATGCTGCCTTGCAGCTCACAACAGAAAAAGATCTCAACAGGAATGTAAATTGCTCTGCATGTACACACACATTGCTCCCAGTGCTCCATGGGTGCTCTAAGCCATTAAGCAATGATGAACATAGACAAAGAAGGTCTTTCTCCTAAATGGTTTTAGCATTGAGATACCAATTTGAGAGAGAATTTAGCAGTCAACGGATTAGTTGGATGGGTTTTTGGCTGTTCAGCACAGCAGTTGGTGGGAACACAAATTAATAAAGAATATTTGGGAATTTGCCTAGTAGGAATGATTCAATAGAATCCAGGATTTTCTATCCTGTAAAGAAGACCTACAGAAAGAAGGTAAATGAGTAGGTAGGAACAAAAATAGTTTTACAGGACAATGGCTTGAGGGATGACAAAATCCAAAGGTCTGAAAAGCACAAAGCCACCTGAACGTTCACTACGGCAGGATAAGGCACAAGTTCTAAATTTAAAACCCACTGCTATTTCTATTTCTTTTTGTGGTTTTGAAAAAACTATGCAAGCTGTCTTAGTTCTTACTTCCCAAGGGTAGAGAGATTCTTCATATTCCTTATGGACCCTAAATGATTAAGATTAAATACAGACATTGTTGTTTGAAAAAGAACCCCATCTTAAAGCATGCTTATAGAAGACAATTATACAATTAAATATAAAATTAAAGATATGGAAAAGTTAATGAGGAATCCATAATGATGAAATTCTTAAAATATGTTCTAACTAGCATGCCTTAAATAAATTGTTCCTAGGCTGAGGAAAAGGACTGTGGACTCTTCTATTCACTAGCAAATGCTGTTTGTATTTTTGGACATACCAATAGCTTTTTAAAAAATCTTATAAATTAAGCCTATAGCTAGCTTGTTGTAGGTAACAGCACTTTAAATTGGCTTAAAAAAAAAAAAACCTTTTCCAAAATAATAAAATGAAACATCCATAAGGGACCATACCACTAATCCAAAGGCCCTATATCAAATTTTTAAACAGGTTTGACTAAGTTTTGTTTCTTTTTACACTGTAAAATTTTGAGATTCTAAATTTTTCCCTGCAGGAATCTTGTCCAATTTTGTAGCTCCTGAAAAACGACTTAACATATTAACAATAATTATACGGGTTTAAATTATTTTAATAGCTTTACCAGTATTGCAGTATCTTTACTCTTATTCTAAACCTTCTTAAGATAGAATAGGTATAATTATAACTAGACAATCTTGTTAACTGAATCCCTTGATTGCAAATCACTGACTTATCATAGATGATAGGGTTGCTGGATACTCCCTAAATTTTTTTCAGTAGTTATTTTTGTTTTAGTCAATGAAATTAAACTTATAAAATAAATGCTTATTAATTTTCATGTGTACTTTATGTACTTCTCTATAACTATTTTATATTTCACAACAACAAAAAAATGCAAACAGAAATATCAGTGCTCTATAGCATACACATTTAAAATGTTCCATTTTCAAAAGACAATCATGTGCAGTTTGTGTTCAAAGAAAAAAAAATAGGCTTTACTAACCAAAGTTCATTAATATTTTTATGTATATTGTTAAGAGTTTCCATGGAGTTTCAATTTGAACCTATTTTCCTTTAAATATAATGAAACCTCAAATTGGACAAAAATATTTAATGACCTGTTCCTGTAGGGAGTTTTGAAAAGAAATGATCAACTGTTAACCATTTGGCATTACCTCAGGCCATAAACTAATAAGCCAGCTGCTGACCACTATTAATGAATGTTTAGGGGAAAAGAGGGTGGTTAAAATGTGCAAGCTTACCTTTGCAAACACTGTTTTAACATAAATGGGTAAGTCTCCATGAGGGCTGCCATATCCTCCAACTATACTGAAGCCTAAGCCATCTGGTCCTCGCTCTAGTGTAATAGACTTACATTGAGGAGGTCTACGGTGAAGGAAAGGAAAAACAAGATTTAAATTAAAAAAACCCTATATCTATATATATGTTATGAATTATCTGACATCCACCTAGAGCTAGCATAATTCTCTTTGTCACTGACAAGGAGTATATTATGGGTATTTTTGAGATGCTTAAATTGTCAGTGCACGCTGTGCTTGGTATTTTAAATTTATATAATCTAATGAAATCCTACTTAACACCCAAATTCTATTACTCATTTACAGTTCCCTTAAACTAACATATTCATGGCATGTTCTCATTGTACAGAGAAGCTCATTCTTTTTCCAGTTTATTTAAAATGAGAGGGCTAAAGTTCAGGGGACAATAATAGAATAAGTCGTAAACATCAGTATACCCAAGCTCAGAGAGAAAAATCATTTATAAGCAATGGAAAAGCTGCATCAAATTATTTAAATTTTCTAATGTGCCTCTCTCTGTTTTCCAATGCTTTTTTATCCAATTGTTGTTACTTAATACCGTGAATTTTTTCAATCCAAAGTATAATATGTTAAATGAATAGGCAGTGCTGGAAATTTTAAAATGATAGATTTGACTTGCTCCACATTACATGAAGTGGTAACATCAAGATTAAAATATCCTCCGCCCCAAAATCAGAGCTGAAACCATGGGAAGGGTAGTAGCATGCATAGCTATCTAGCTAGTTATCTATTTCTCTACTTATCTTTGATCAGTTAAATCCATGTCATAATTATTTAAGTTTAGAAGCACCTGATATGTGTAATTCATACTTCATATATCCTATCATTTTACCTGTACATAATTCCTAGAAACACGGGACAGAGAATGCAACTGTCAGGAAGACTTGAATCATAAGTAAAAAATGATAACACTAGTCATCATGTATGAACGCACCCTAAATCATCCTGAAATATACTGCTTGACGTCAGCCCAGTGAAAGAAAGACTGGAACTTGCAGGCTCCTGCTGATGACCTGTGACCACACTCACATCTCCTCCAGCAACCACCTGCACACAGGAGAAGGATAAACAGAAAAAACACATGTTCCTGGGGCTAAGGAAAGTAATTTTTCTTCAAAAAGAGCACTTAGATTAAAATATACATTTTATTGTCCATTTAATCATTTCTGTTAACATAAAATACAACCAAAGAGAATGAAATTTCACAAGGTCCAGAGGCCTCTTAACTGTCCTGACAGTAAACACATTCTTCTAATTCTATTCTACAAAGTTTTTTTGACATTTTTAAAATGTGGTCTCATATATAATTATTTTTTAAAGATCTTTAGAATACAAGCCACTTGCTAGCACTACTTAAAACTCTAGCAAATAATCATGTACTGCTAAGGCCTGGATTTTTTTCCCCTTAAAGTATAAAACAATCAATGCATCTGAGTAAAATGTTACAAAATATGTTTCATATGCACTTTCTTGGAACTCTTAATCATTTACATTCAAGAGAAATATTAAATAAAATAATAGCAAAATATTTAATCATTTTTACTGCTTTAACATCAAAGTTCATGTGTCTTCAAGCTACCTATATTCTGAATTATGCTTGGGATAAAAATCTTACCTGCATTTCAATGGAGCCAGATGCATTTTTCAGTAGGTTAACTGCTTGGGTGTGAGTCATGCCCTCAGTGGATGTGCCACAGATAGTGACAATCCTATCCCCAACCTGCAAGGGAGAGAAAGAAACGGCCATCTGCTAAAGCAGCTATGGAGAGTGGGTCTTTGAGACCTGAGTATTCATTTCCTTCTCCACCTTGCACATGACATATATACTGCTACCAGCCACTGAAATATAACTAAGGAAACCACTAATTCCAAGAAGTCCAATAAGCAGCAACCACAAAAAGAAGCAGTGCATAATGGTTGAGTTCCATAGTGTCCAGGGGAGAGGGAGGGAGAAGGAGAAAGTCACTCTTCCCTGCTCTTCATTTCTCTTGGGTGAGACATTACTTCCTATTAAAAGAAAAAAAAATCACTATCATTTGGAAACTGAAATTTCTCTGGACATTACTATTAAAATCATTAGATGTGACTCTAAGTCAGAGGTTGGCAGACTAAGGCCCAGAGGCCAAATTTGGCCCACTGCCTGTTTTGGTTAATAAAGTTTGGTTGGAAGACAGCCATGCTTATTTGGCTGCTTTCACAGGGCAGAGTTGAGTAGTTGCAACAGAGACTCACAGGTCCCACAAAGCCTAAAATATTCACTATCTGTCCTTCCAGAAGTTTACTGACCCTGTGCTATGTATACAATCAGGTTTTAAGTGTCAGCCATAAATCTGGATATCAAAGGAGGCTGAACCATTCCCAGCCTAAAGACTATTTAAACTAAAATGTGGTTATGTTCTGAGACCTATTTTTTGAGGTATGAAACCATAGAGATTTTTGCTTTAGAGAGACTGAGTTGCCTTAATGGAATATTCATGTAATTTTAGAGCTGGGCAGTTGGCATAAATTCCATCGTAGTGCTCCACAATTTGGATAATCCCTCAGCTTTGAGGCAACTTGCATATTGTTTTATAACATTGTAAGTCATATTTATATTAAACTTCTGCAAAATTATCAGTGAATGCAAATAAGTAATACTTTTCAATTTAACAGAGTTAAATCAGCATTTAAACCAATAAAATATATAAGACAAAAATTTCACTTCATACTGGTGTTCTGAAAATACTTTCTGTTCTCTTTTAGCTTGTTCCACAGAATTTCAACATATAAAAATATGTATTAAGAAACAACTATAAATCTTCCTATTTCATTTAACTGCAAATCTGCATTTTCTCCTTTCTTTTAATATTCTTTATCTTTTACTCCAAGCAAGCCTTGCTGTGGTTGGATTAGATGATTTAAAAGTAAATATCGACATTTAAAACTGCCTTGCAACAGGTAGCCAGGTTCAAAGGTTTATAAAAACACTTCTGCACATTTTGCTAGGGCTTCTAGGGTTGTTAGTATGACTTACTCTGAGTTTTTGGGTCTGTGCTGCAACTCCAGTTGGGTGCATCATTGCAATAAATATAGGCACATCACCAAGTGGGCTGCCCACTCCTCCAGCGATGCTGATACCCAGTGAGTCAGTAGGGCCCTGTCATGGAACAGATATAAAATTTTGGTCAAAGCGGTATTTTTCATTGACCTTTTGTTTATTCTTTGGCATGATATCTATAGTCAACTCTGATCTTCTAAGTGGAAGGGCGAAAATGAAGTGCAAGAAACCTGCATTACTTTATTTGACGCAGGTGCTTAGTGTGGCTTAGGAAAATAAACATCTGTTCAGGAAGTAAAATAAATCAAGACATTCTAAATGAAAATCATGTTGCAGAACTGATGAAAATCAGGTAAACTCATGAAGTGAAAAGACCACACTTTTGGAATCAGAGTCCTGTGTTCAAAGCCAGGAAGTCATACCTGTAAATGCAGGAACTTGAAATAAGTACACTCCACTCAATAAATCATTAGATCTTCATTTACAAAATGGAGACAACAGTGCCTCTCACAGAGGGCTGCAGTGAATATTAAATGACATGATGATGACATGAAGTGTCTATAAGAGTGCTCAGAACAATAGTAAAGGCTCAATAAATCACAGCTGCTTTTACTTTGTCTCTTGTGCATGGCTGTCGGGGGAATCTGTTTCAGAACTAATAAGTATCTGCTGAAGTGAAAGGTTTACTTATCAGTGTAAGAAGTGAGAGGCATCGTACTATTTTGTGTGGGGTCAAGTTGATGCTATTTTCAGCAAAAGAGAGTATGCAAACAATGATTTTTCAAATGAGGTACTATGATCAGGAAATTTGTTAAGGACTACATTATGTTATTTCACATATAATATGTAAAATACATACTTTTTTGAGATGAATACATTAAAACAGTAAGAAAGTTAACAAGAAAATGCATAAGATGTCTCTGAAAACACCAGAGTTTATATTGTTTTCTCTCCCCAAGTTACCTTTTTTATTTCAACTGTTCTTAATCCCTGTATTTCAGATGCCACTGTAAAGGCAAAAAAGATAAAATAGGGTTATTTTTATGTTCATTCACTTTTTATTTCATTAAAATATCTAAAGCTGGATGGGATTAAATGGAATAACCTAGGTTTCTTTTTTATTTTTTTAAGGGGGTGCTCAAAGCTGCAAGTACACATGATTAGAACTGTCTCACATAGGAACTATTTATTTTTCCAGTTGGAAAAACATATATACCATCCCATTCTTCCTTCTCATTTTAAGTGTTGATTATATAACTACATAATCCACTTTGAATGAGTCAAGGGCAAAATGTGCTTTGCATAGAAAGACACATGTGCACAGCTGAGAGGAATAAAGTCATGGATGCATTAAAAAAATTCATGAACTTGAGTGCCTAAATTTCTAGAATATTAGTCACATTGCAAACACAGATTGCCATATGGTTAGTTTCTTCAATTTGAACAACTCTCAACCAATGCACCAAGCCAAAAATTCCTCTGCAGCATGATTTCATGTAATTAAAACACAGGAGGATCACATTAATTTTCTCAAATTTTTGCAATCTTCATGGAAAAAGAAGGCTTCACTTAATGGCATCTTCTGATTTACTGGTGTTACATTAAACACAGAAAAGGAATAAAATCAAACACACCAATCTGCTTAGTAAGAAAAAAAATTACAGAATCCTGATTAAAATGTTTAGTGTATCTTGTAGGGTAAACATCAAATGGGAAAAGCTACCACAGGCACAACTTCATGTTGTTCAGACTTTTTGCTAACACATGTTTTTGTACCTATATTAGGATATGGGATGATGTGGGGGAAAAGAAAGTTCAGAGGTAAACAAGAAAAAAAAAATCAATGTTGACAGCCAAAATTCAAACCATGTTTAAAATACTGAACCAATCTTACATGCATTCTTCTTTGAGCTACTTTCCAGTGACTCCGACGTACTGGATCCAGAGAGTGGAAAAGTGAAAGATGACAGGCTGCCTTCACTCACCTACAAATACACAACTATTTCAGAATGTTTTCCAAGTAACATACTCCCTAAATACCACTTATTTCAGAATTTAATCTAGAGACACATACCTGTTAAGCAATAGTGGCATTTGATAATTTGATGAGCAATTTAAACACAGTTTCTACTGGTGTTTTTTTTTTTTTTTTTCTTTTAAAAGGAGAATTTGTCTAGTGACATAAATAAATTAAAGCTAAAAGGGTAGATGAAATTGATTCCAATCTACCTAAAATTTTAGTGGATAGTCATAATCTAATACAAACTAATCTTCTTGAAATTTAAACTGATGTTGTAGGAAGACTAGGACTCAAACAAAAACTGTAGAACTAGGGTCAGCTAATAGGAAACTTATGGTAGTAACTTAGAACATTAGTATCGGGTCTTTTCTTTTTTTTTTTTTCCTTTGAGACAGAGTCTCACTCTGCCACCCAGGCTGGAGTGCAGTGGCGCATCTCCGCTCACCGCAAGCTTCGCCTCCCGGGTTCACACCATTCTCCTGCCTCAGTCTCCCGCATAGCTGGGACTACAAGCGCCCGCCGCCACGCCTGGCTTTTTTTTTTTTTTTTTTTTCCAGTAGAGACAGGGTTTCACCATGTTAGCCAGGATGGTCTCAATCTCCTGACCTCGTGATCCGCCTGCCTCAGCCTCCCAAAGTGCTGGGATTACAGGCGTGAGCCACCTCGCCCGGCCTACTATGGGGTCTCTAGGGATAGATTGATGAAAACTGGCTTCCACCATCAGCAGACAAGACTGAGGAGAGGGTCAAGAGGTCTTGTCAAGAGTCTTGAAATATTTAACATCATATTTTTATACATGGTGTTGAGTATCTATAGTTCACTTACATGGGACTCTTCAGTTGAATATTCATGTTGCTATAAAATATTTTAAAAATACGTTATCTTGGGGTGAGGTGCAGTGGCTCACGTCTACAATCCCAACACTTTGGGAGCCGAGGCGCGTGGATCACGAGGTTAGGCGTTTGAGACCAGCCTGGCTGACGTGGCAAAACCCCATCTCTACTAAAAATACAAAAATCAGCTGGGCGTGGTGGGGCACGCCTGTAGTCCCAGCTACTCGGGGGGTAGAGGCAGGAGGAGAATCACTTGAGCCCGGGAGTTGAAGGTAGCAGTTAGCTGAGATCGTGCCACTGCACTCCAGTCTAGGTGACAGAGAAAGACTCTATCTCAAAAATTAATAATAATAATAAATAATAAATAAAAATAAATAAAATGAAAAGAAAAAATATGTTATCTTGGTAGGCTTTACATATATTAGGTAGTTACCTTTTGAGATTATGGAAAAAGAATCATGTCAAAAAAGAATGCTTGAAATCCATTTCCTTAGAATAACTTACAAACTACTCAACAGCTACACCTTGTTTACCTGGCTACTCTGATTCCTTGTTTTTCTCTGTCTCAAACTCTTTACCTCAGTCACTATCCCACGCTGCCAGGGGGCCAGACCTTGTACACAGACCCACAGTCAGGGCCATCTATATGTCCTCTTGGCATGCTGATTGCATCACCCTGATGCACTCCACAGCTACCCACCTGGCTGCTTTGAGAAGGCCTCCTTTCTGAATGGAATGGACCAGCTTTGATTCTTCCAACTTCCAAGGTTACTGTGCCTAGGGAACACTGGGGGTGGGGATGGAGGGGTGTTTTATGGAAATGTTTAAATAAAATGCTATAATCATCTTTAGGAATACATTTTACTCTTCAAGACTTTTTTGAAAGGCATCTTCCTTTTGGAATTTCTATAAGCAAGGATACCTCCAATCCCTTGTGGAAAATGGCTTTTTTAGAAAACATTCAAACTAATAAAAATAATAACAAGTAGCAGCAGCAACACCAAGTGTCTGTCTTATCACTTCATGATTTCTATGGAGACTACTTCTACCAAAAAGAAATGGAGAATTGAGCAATTATCTCATGAAACACACTAATTTTGATAGGCCAAACAAGCTGAATAACTGAGGGTTTAAAAAACAGTGACTGTAATCCCAGCACTTTGGGAGGCCGAGGCAGATGGATCATGTGGTCAGGAGATCAAGACCATCCTGGCTAACACGGTGAAACCCCGTCTCTACTAAAAATACAAAAAATTAACCAGGCGTGGTGACGGGTGCCTGTAGTCCCAGCTACTTGGGAAGCTGAGGCAGGAGAATGGTGTGAACCCAGGCGGCGGAGTTTGCAGTGAGCTGAGATTGTGCCACTGCACTCCAGCCCTGGGTGACAGATCGAGACTCCGTCCCAGGAAAAAAAAAAAAAAAGCAAACACAATGAAACCACCACTACCACCACCTCAGCAACTTGTTTTGCCCTCAATAGAAGAGGTACTTAGATAATTGGGTAAATTCTCTTATCGCCACACTGGGCCTGAATAAACTTATGATATAAAATTTAGATAACTACTACTATCAACAGGAAACATGAATTGAAGACAATCTTCTTGTACCCCTTTACAAATAAACCATAGGCATGCAAGAAATGATGCACAGTCTAATATGGAAGTAGCACAAGGAGGTGTTTGAGATCCTGTTTTGGAGTCACTGGATTAAATTCAGACTATGTGATTTATTAGCTGTGTGACCGCAATGGATATTTAACCTCAATAAATCTTTTACTCTGAATTTTAAAAATATACAGTATTATAGGTTGTTGAGATAAATAATCCATGAACAATGCTTATGACAGTGTCTAAAATGGAGTAAGTAACACAAACATTGGGTACTGATACTATTATTCAGTGATGAGAGTACAAAGGGATGTGTTATTCTTGAAGATGTTGATCATGAATCATACTTTGAAAGGTCAAAACTTGACTTGTAATATTCGTAAGTTTGTTTTTTTATTTGTCTGATTTGGGGTTTCTTTGCTGCAAATTTACCAAACTCTTCTTGAAACTATTTATATTTTCAGTTTACATAACTGTAAGGTTAACAAGTCCATACATTAATTATTGACTGTGTAATGTTGCAACCCATTCACCTACCTGTAACACTTCTCTCAAATATCAAGGGCTTTATTTTAAAAATTGTTAATTTTTCCAATACAAAACCAATTTACGCCCACTAAAGAAAATTTTGGAAATAAAATGAAAAAAGATGGGGGAAGAAAAGGACCCATAAGTCCAACAGATACCTCATAATTATTGTTTAAAAAACTTAAAAGATTGTATTTTTTACATAGTCGTATCTATGCCGTAAATACAATCCTCTGTCTTATATTCTCCACTAATTACAGTAGTCCCCCTTTTTTGTAGGGGGGAATATGTTCTAAGACCCCCTGCCAGTGGATGGCTGACACTATAGATAGTGCTAAACTCTACATATACTATGTTTTTTCCTATACATACGGTTTAATTTATAAATGTAAAATAAGGTTTAATTTATAAATTAGACACAATAAGAGGATAATAGTAAAATAGAACAATTATAACAATGTGCTGTAATAAAAGTTATATGAATGTGATCTCTCTCTCCCTCTAAAAATACCTTATTTTACTATACTGTGGGCAACTGAAACCACAGGAAGAGAAACTGCAGATTAGGAGTGACTACTGTATATATTTTATCATGTTAAAATAGTTGTCATGACACTTTGGGAGGCCGAGATGGGTGGATCACAGTCAGGAGATCGAGACCATCCTGGCTAACACAGTGAAACCCCATCTCTACTAAAAATACAAAAAATTAGCTGGGCGTGGTGGTGGGCGCCTGTAGTCCCAGCTACTCTGGAAGCTGAGGCAGGAGAATGGTGCGAACCAGGGAGGCGGAGCTTGCAGTGAGCTGAGATCACGCCACTGCACTCCAGCCTGGGTGACAGAGCAGGGCTACCGTCTCAAAAATAAAGAAATAAATAAAATAAAATAAAATAAAATAAAATAAAATAATTGTCATGAACATCCTTTCAAATAGATACACGTTTGTCATGCATCCTTACTATTTATACCAAAGTTTATGTAGTTTTTGCCAACCACGTTGCTTCCAATTTTCCCACTATTACAAATAACACTTCAATGAACTCTATGTGCATGAAGAACTTTATGTGAAGTTGTGTATTAAGGATTATTTATATAAGATTTTTAAATGAAAAATTAATAAAACAAAAATAAGCAGCAGCAACAAACACGTAAGTTATACAAATATTTATGGTGTTCATTATGTACTGTCAGACTAGCTTTTTTTTTTTTGAGATGGAATTTCATTCTTATTGCCCAGGCTGTACTGCAATGGTACAATGGTGCGATCTCGGCTCACTGCAATGTCTGCCTCCCGGGTTCAGGTGATTCTCCTGCCTCAGTCTCCCGAGTAGCTAGGATTACAGGCACACGCCACCACACCTGGCTAATTTTGTATTTTTAGTAAGGGGTTTCTCCATGTTGGTCAGGCTGGTCTCGAACTCCCGACCTCAGGTGATCCGCCCGCCTTAGCCTCCTAAAGTGTTGGGATTACAGGCATGAGCCATCACACCTGGCCAGACTAGCTTTTTAAATGACTGTTTTAAAAATTATTTACATTGTTTTATGGATGCTTCCATTTTTTCTCTCTTTAGGATATATAATTCTTAAAGAGATAACAATTGTTTTTAATGTGTCTCCAAAAAGAATGTATTCCTCCTTAAAGAATTCTAATTACATTATGTTTTAAACATTGAGAACCCTAATGAGAAGTGATAGATGTTAACTTTGCTTTAATAACTAATTTATAAACACATTCGTGTTTGGTTTATGTAAACCAAGTGCCCACTTGAAAATCCCTCCATGAAGCCCAGCCATTCAGAGGCTCCCCTTAGCGTATTAGACCTCCAACAGCTCTACTGCTGCTGGGCACTGTCATGCAGGCTTATGTTAATTGCTACCCATGATATGGGTACTGATGATGATAGTTTTCTAGTTAATGTTGAATTATACTTCTTCAGGTCATAAAACACATTAGGTTAAAAAACAAAACAAGGAGATAAGCATTGCCTATTTATAGGAATGTAAATTCCCTCTAGAAACTGGAATATTCCCTGACAGAGAATATGCCTAGGTCCCAGGAATTGTCAAGTGACTTTTCTGTGCTTTACAATTCATTCATTTTTAAAAGTGAAACTGGTTCTGCCTTTCCAATTGGATAATGATCCTTCATGGTGAGTTTTCTTTGGAGGAAAGGAGGAAACCAATTTTATAATGTAAAATGTACTTGAGTTTAGAGTGATATCTAGGGATGGAGGCCTTATAATTAGGATAATCCCCAGTGAAGGTACTGCCGAGTGAATCTGCACTAAATTACCTTCATTGCATAAGGATGACCATTCTGCTTCTGATTTTAAATGTCAATTTCAAATAGTTCAATAGTTTTGAGTCAGATTAGTATTTGGAGCAAACATTCCCTTTTATGGAAGATAAATGATAAAGTCTTTCCATTTTAAAAGATTTGACTTTTTTTGGTTTTGTTTTTGTTTTTTTTGAGACAGGGTTTCTGTCACATAAGCTGGAGTGCAATGGCATGACCACAGTTCACTGCAACCTCTGCCTCCCAGACTCATGCAATTATATACTATGAGTAGCAGTGTGTATTACCATTCTCATTTTATGGGTCACTCAGCTACTAAGTGGCAAAAGTAAGACTTAAGAATCAGTCTTAAGGCACACACCACCATGCCCAGATAATTTTTATATATTTTTTGTAGAGATGGGATTTTGCCATGTTGCCAAGGCTGGTCGCAAACTCCTAGGCTCAAGTGATCCACCCGCCGTGGCCTCCCAAAATGCTGGGATTACAGGCGTGAGCCATTGCACCCAGTCTTGAGGTGACACTTTAAATAAAGAGAAGTCATTAGTAATTTGACTATGATAGCCCAATGTTAAAATTCTCTTTTTTCTTCTATGCTATTACACAGAATTATTTTTGGCATCTTTTACCTTTAGCAAAGCGGCAACCGCTTCCTGGGTGGCATTACGAACATCTTCCCCATTCACCATTAATATCTGGTCTCCCTGCATCAGTCTTCCATCGGCATCTGCAATTCCTCCTTTGACAATGTCTGACACAAATACTCCAGTATCGTTTCTGCACACAATTTTGAATTTCAACATTATCTTTTCCTCAACTGTAATGCAATGCTTATTTAATAAAAAGTTATGTTTTTACCCAAAATTTTTACTTGTTTTTATGACTTTAAAAGTTTTATTATTTGGAGCAACACTGGGGCAACATTAGAATTATATTTTTTGATAAATAACAGCTTATGTCTTATAGTGCTTCATAGATTGAAATATCTCCAATAAACATAGTTATTCTTCATCAATTATATACTGTGAGTAGCAGTGTATATTACCATTCTCACTTTATGGGTCACTCAGCTACTAAGTGGCAAAAGTAAGACTTAAGAATCAGTCCTTGGATGCAAGCTCTGCTGTTCTTTCCAAACCAGAATGGAGCTTTGAATGATAGTAACTTGTCGTTAAATAAATATGTTGCTATCACCATCAACATCATTAATATTACTGAAAATCATAACAGATGTGTATCTCAAACTAAACACCATTTATTAACTCAAAATCTAAATACCATTGCTGTGATGTCTTTTATTTGAAATCATTACACATCTTCCACACGAGACAGGTTTATGCAAAATAAACACAAATATTATTCCCAACCGTTCTTCCACAAAACTATAAAAAAAAAAACCCCAAAACTTCTAAAGATACGAAGATAACCATAAATAGAAATACATCGTAAAAGCTGAACTGTATCACTTGTTCTTGCCAAGGTCATGACATCAAACCATTTCACCATTTGATCTTCCACTTTCCCATCTTTATAAACTGGATATTGGATTAGATGGTCTTTGTATGGTCTTCATAGAGTTTAGGGTTAATTAATGGTGGTTTTTATGATGACCTGGTGACCCCACATCCTGTAGTAGCCATGTTACCCATGTCATGTTTCATAAGAACTAGGCTACTGATACTGTATTCCAAAAAAAGTATAATTTTTAGACATATTCCCACTGAGACTTAAATAATATGCTAAATTTTTTGTGTTTAAAAATAATTAGCCTTTAGCTGTCTCTGAGAAAACAAAATGGTATAAATGCTTTTTATTTCCATACAGAAAAGTCGCTGCAGAACCAGGGGTCTATGCTGCTGGTTTGGCAATTCTGAAGAATGCCTATTTCCAAAGAAGGATATCCTGACATAAAGATCACCATTTCACAGATTTCCGACTCACTGGAAAAATAAGCTGATTTGAAATGGTGGCTATCTGAGGCCCAAGGAAAGACGAAATCAACTTAGGGCCACTGCAGACTGCAGGTGTGCTTTTTACTGAATGCTGACTTCACAAGTTTAACTATCTGGTACATTCTGAGATCAGATCCAGATGGGCTTATAATACTAAAAGGAAGAAAGATTTATGAAATTTCCTGGATTATATATTTGTTAGTATCGCTTATAAATGAATTTGTTAATATTACTTATATGTAAATACTTTTAAAATGTACTTATATATAAATGAATTAGGTTGTGAATTTTTGTGCATTCACTATTCCATTACCACCCAGGCCCCTTGCTTTAGGTCCTATTGATGGCACACTCTTGTTCACTCTGATCCTTCTCCCTACAGTATCTTCCACTCTCCTTTAATAAACCAGTTCTCACTTATCACTTTTAGCCTCAGCTCAGACACCTCTTTTCTTGGAAATTTTCCCTAATTCACTTTAATTAAATAGGGCCAATTGGTCCCTTTCTCCTTTGCTACCATGGGTCCCCCACAAAGCATCTTTGTCACTCATCAATAGATTCCTTTGTTGCAAGAATATATTTAATTCAACATCCACCAGACGATGAGTTTTTGGAGGTCAGGAACCATGTCTTCTTTAACCGTGTTTCTGAAAACTTAATGTATTTCCTAGCACATAGCAGGTACTCAAAAATATACCAAATGACTTTTTGTTAAGTACCTTCAAGACCTTCCAATATTCTGATTTTAAAAGTCCAAAACTGACATCTTTTTATGGTTCTGTAGTGAGGGGGCTAACAATTACCTATTGAACACTAGCCACTGATAAAAGATTCAGCTACTGCTATTACTCTTTAAAATAATTTAAGTCCCATCATTTCCAAGGGAGCATTGGGTTTGTCTTCCTCAGTCACACCTTTTACCAACAATACTTAATCCTAGGCCTTTTCCCGGCTTCTTCTGCAGCTCAATAGTGAGGGTGTCACACACTTCCTCCTCTTTGTATGGGGCCTCATCTCTGTAGAGTGTCAGGCGCACTCTCTGTGGCGTCTGTCTCAGGACATTGATTGCTTCATCATGTGTGGCCTTTCTCAAGTCAATTCCATTCACCTGGACAGAAATGGGACACTGACTGTGAGGAACATGAGAAGCAAAGGGGAGTAAGGTGGGGAAAGGGAGAGAGAGAAAGAAGCAAAGAAAGAAACACTCCCCCCAGGAGCCTTTTCTCTGTTAATTTTGAAGGTCAAAAACAGGCATTCTATACCTCTAAGATCTGATCTCCAGCCCAGAGTCTTCCATCTTTACATGCTGCTCCTTCTTCATAAACTTCATGGATAATAATGGCACCCTAAGGGCCCAAACAAAACATACCCATACTTATCCCATTCTCCTAGGAATGGTGAGCAGAAATGGAGTCCAAACACATTACACTTTGACAGACAGCAATAAGGGTTATAAACTCTGGCTCTACAGGTACAAGCCCCATATAATTCAAGGGAAAGTGTAACAACAATTTTTGCTAAAAGGCTCAAAGGAGCTTATACATTTTTCCTAATGATAGAGAACATTAAAGAAAAAAACTATAAAATAAAACATGCATACATAGATGAGAGACAACTTTCTTATTCATAAATGAAATCATTTTTAAGGTATTTTTGGCATTCAGAAAATTTTGTCTACAAAGTATCTAATTTTTCAAACTCTCTCTCTCTTTTTTTTTTTTTTTTTTTTGAGATGCAGTCTCACTCTGTCACCCAGGCTGGAGTGCAGTGGTGCAATCTCAGCTCACTGCAACCTCTGCCTCTCATGTTCAAGATATTCTCCTGCCTCAGCCTTCCAAGTAGCTGGGATTACAGATGCCACCATGCCAGGCTAGTTTTTGTATTTTTAGTAGAGTTGGGGTTTCGCCATGTTGAACAGGCTGATCTCAAACTCCTGGCCTCAAGTGATCCACCTGCCTCAGCCTCCCAAGGTGCTGGGATTATAGGCATGAGCCATCGCGCCTGGCTCAAACTCCCCTTAAAATGGGTTTAACTCAACCTGGATATCAGCAAAAAGGAAATTAAAATGTAGCAAGGACTGGTGAACTGATAGAAACACTTTGAAATTTCAAGGTCAAAATCACCAGTGTAGCAGAATCTTGCTGAGTCAGTATTTATTGGCTTGCTCAAAGGAAAACCCCCTGTACCCAACTGAATATTTGCCTTATAAATTAAAATAACAAATACAATTATTCTCGGCCTTAACATTTCCTTTACTAGAACTGCTAGAAATCTCCCCATAATGGTCTCTGAGGTCTGGCTGAAGGACTGCCTGTGCAGAAGCACCTCTGGGTGGTGCTCACCAGCAGTGTGTCTGAACCCCCAACGATGCTCAGGCCCAGCCCTGTTCGCCCTTTGGAAATCTCGATGGTTGTTTCACAGCCAGGGATAATGGGGCAGGTTGCAGGATCAGAAGCAAAAATTGCCGGTGTTGATGATCTGCTTGTATCTAAAAATAAGTTAAAAATGAAATACAAATAAAAATTAGTTACAAGGCATATCCATCAAACTCATCACACAGATTGACTCTGAGGGATGGGCAGGGAAATGGGTCCAAGACTGTGGACAAAAAGAGACTTTATATTTACCTCAATCTTTTAATTATATTTAAAAATAAAACAAATGTGATTAAATCGCCATTGTTAATTTAAGGTAGTGGGCAGAAAATTACTCATTTAATTATTTTCTATACTATCCTGCATGTTTTAAATTGCTAGAGATATAAAAGATAGGATATGAAGAAGAGAGAACAGAGTTAAATTGAACCTCAAGTTTCACTTTGATATTATCTATTTCAGTGAAGGCAAACACACTTCTTATGAGTTAAAAGATTTAAAAAACTCAGAATAGAGATATGTTGCAAAGACCTAGAAGTACATTCAGGGAAGACCACAAAACACATCAATAATTTTGGTTGTGATGCCTGCTTTTCGGGGCTTTTCACATTTTTGTTTCCTTCTTATCCTAGAGCATCTCTTCTTATGTAATCAATTCTAAGCAAAAAAAAAGGACCATTTGCAGTTTTCTCCTTGGGTCTCACTTGATGTTTTATACATTCAGATGTCAAATCCTGGTGCATATATGTTCCGAAATGAATAGGTAAGAATAGATCACGAGAAAAGGGGAATATAATTTCACACGTTATTTTATGAGAGTCTTCATATCATATCATATGTTTTATGATAAAACAAAGAGCATACAGCAAATAGCATGTTTTGGGAAAGCTAGGACACTTGGTATAGTAGCGTATGCTTTAGACAAGATGTTCTCTTTTTAGGAAATCAGAAACAGACTATTTTCTTGCTCCTTAAATGGTAAGAACAGGTGTAAGATATTTTCTTTTATGTTAAGTTTTCATTTAGCATTTCATATTTTTATAGACAACACTATTTAGGGATCAACATAAAATTGAAAAATGAGAAAATTTCCATAAAATCTTTTAGCACTTCAGTGAATTATCCAGTCTTTCTAAATAAAGGATTATTTTCGGAGATGTATTACTTTAAGACTTTTTCTTCCAAGTACATTACAAATGTTTTAAACTAGTGTTTCCTTAAAAAACTGTTAAAAGAACAGTTTGGAGGCCAAAAGAAATTTCTCCCCCCACCCCCTGTTACAGAAAAAGCCAATGCCTTTAAGTAATTTTTTAAAGTTTTGATGCTGCAGAGCTTGAAACTCACTGTTTTATTACACATCAGTGTATTCTTTCTCGAAAAGTAACTCAAAGGAATAATGTACCTCCGTATACTAGACTGGAAGTGTAATGACACATTAAAGTGTCATCCTACGGTTCACTTAACCTAAATCCATTTCCATTATGACAAGACCCACTATTACACCTAAGGCATAGAACTCAGATCTGCTATGTAGACCACGGCAATGACTAAAGAGTTTCTTAAAGGGGCAGGCAGTACTGATCCCACCTATGAAACAGGATAATTGCACATTCATTCTACAGATAAGAAAGCTGAAGCTTAGGGAAGTTAAATTATTTTCCCAGTTTAAAAAAATCATCTACAAAATGATATTTCTAATTCATTAGTCAGATGCCTGGAATCAAGGTGCCCCTAGCAACAGATTTTTGGAGAGCAAAGAATACCATTCCCTTGTTTTAGAGATGAAGAAGCTGAGGCTTTGAGTGGGTAGGTTTCCTAAGATGCCACAGCTGCTTAATGTACAGCACACAGATTGCCTGCCTAACAGTCCAGTACTCTTTTTCTAGAAGTGCTTTCTTTACACCCTGCCCTCACCATAGGGCTCCCTGACTACCACCTTCCAAATAATGAGCCACAGGCAGGCAACTGCCTCCCAAGCAGAAACCCTCTGCTGAGTTCAGGTGTTCTATATGTGCGGGACTCTCATGAGCCCAGAAGCCTTACTTCGGATAGACTCTGGTTCCGGGGAGCCAGACTGTGGGACCATCAGAGACTGGGAGCTGTTCTTTTTTTCTCCACTGGCTGCACCAGCTGCTGAAGGAACAGCCTGGGAATCTGGATTCTCAGCATGGATGGTAAGTTTTACTGTCGTCTTTGTTGTCTTCAGAAGGCTAATAAACTGGCAGGGTGTATGTGTGGAAGAGAAACAAAATTCAAAGGTGAATTAGTTGACATACCAATGAGTCACCATTACCAATGGAATCTAATTCTCTCTGTGGTTAAGGGGAGAGACAAATGCAAATTATTTCTTTGTCAAAGAAATGGCTCTAATTTCTCTCTAGCTTTTCCAAATGCCTGATGTAGATTAGGGCCATGGTTAATTTCTACTTTAACTCTAGCTCTGACCAGATTTTTCCTTACATAAGACTTTCAACTTTTTACATCTCTAATCTCATCCATTTTTCTGGATGCCCACAACCTTAGAAGATATATGGGTTATTTTACCTACTTCCTGACTCTATAGAAGCAGCTTACACAAACAGTTTTAATAAAATAGAAACACATATGTTACAAGCAGAATAAGAAAAGCATGCAACAAAAAAGTCAAGGCAAACGAAAAGTTAAAACATAGATTTATGGGTTAAAGGATGTGGCCTAAATACTTATTAAAAACTGAATTTTTAAAAAGTAACTTTAAGCTTCTTACTGGACAATGAAGAAATGATTAATAGTTATATGGTTCTCCTTCATTATAAGAAAGAAAAAGCATACCATATTTCAAGAAAACAAAGCTTTTTTTCTGGCACTTATAAATAAAAGGCCTCAAATGAGATACTAAATAAATATTAAGATCTCTTTTGAGGAGAGGAAACTCAAGTACAAGATATGTTTAACCCTAATAAAAGTTATATATTTAATGGTTGAGTCTTACAATCTGTTTATAAAGTAGTATACACAGTGGATATTTATAACAGCAAATATTCACTAAAATTTTTTTCGCACTAACAGTCACTATTAAGGAGTTTAAAATTTTCCTAAGGAAAAAATGGAAATATTTATCAAAAATGCCCAGTGAATATTGAATAATTTGGCAACAAAAAATACCTTAACACTACCTGGAAAATAAGAAATAGAAATTGAAGAACTTGTGAATAATCTCTTCTTTTCCTTAAGAACATGTCTTTTACAGCTACAAAACCCTAATTCCCTATGATTTGTAGACACAAACACTTTAATCATGCCCAAGGATGGGCCTATATTACCATTTGCTTTATTTTGGAAAATTACCTTTTCAACAGGGTAACCAACAACAATTTCATCATCTACAGCCAATATCTGATCTCCGACTTTGAGTCGTCCATCCTAAATGGAAATGTAGAAGAATTTGAGTGATATTCCAAAAGTAATTCCCTCCCCAACTACTTAGTGACAGCAAGAAAGGTAAACCTCACCGTGGCTGCTACCCCATGCTCTGTTAAACTCTTTATGATGACTCCACGGAGTGTATCTTCTTCGCTGATAGCAATACCCAAACCCCCCTGATCCTAGAAAAGTAAAAACAAAAATGCTCAGAAGACTTGAGATAGATTAATTTTATCCAAATGGATACCAAGGGTAAGAAAAGCAATTAAAACTCTTCTAAAGTCCAGAAATCTAAGACCTTAGATCTTACATCTAAGATCTTAGAAATCTTGTCTTTTCTTAAGCAAACTTTCAAATTTTCCTAAAGGGAATAAATTTTCCTCCATCAAATATTCAAGTGTTGTCACTCTTCCCATATGTCTGACATCTTTAGTAACTTTAGCAAAATATCTGGACAGCAAAAATACATTCAATAATTCAATCAAAACATTCAGCATTTACAAATTTTGTCTAATGACTGAATAAGTCATTCAAAACCAACCAAAGAATCCCACCTCCTCTCTGGCCTGTCACTTGGAAATAACAACAGGATCTAGTCCCTTCATTCTTTTCTGCCCCTTTTCTTCCTCTAGCAGGCAGACTGCCATTACGGATGCAGACTCTGTCCTTTTGGGGGCTGAACACTCAAGAGTTGTTTCTCCAGAGAACAGCATTTCAATCTGCTGCAGACTGAAAATGCCTCTCAGTCCCAAGACAAGTTCCGAGAACCTGTCAAGGCTGGGGAGCTACATCTACTTTGCTACATTTTCCACATTTCCCTTTATCAAAACCAAATGTTCAGAAATATTGGCTTTTAGCTTTCTTTAATGTTTACTTTAATAAAATTAAAATCGAGTTTTTAACATTTTCATGCTGGCCAGAGCCAGCAACCTAATTTTTTCTCCAGAGAAAAGTTACAAAAAGCAAAGAAGAGAAAAGGGAATCTTGACATGGTTTCTCTGAAATATACACGAGTTTAATGTGCCATCAGAGATGTTTATGGTAATGGCTATGACATCAAGGTAGGTTTCAACATCATTTTAAAGATTATCAACCTGCAGCTCTTCTGAGGTAGATTATTAATGCCTGATGAGTTTGAAACTGTCACTGACCATCTCTCTGCTACCTCTCTCTTTCCAGGTAATCAGTCATGTGTATCTGCCAGAGTAAGCTGCACCTTTAGAGTGAGCAGAATTGACTTTACCTTCTACCTAACAATAGAAATTTGGATATGCCACTTAACATCTCTAATCCTCAATTTTCTTACCTACGAAATCTAGATTTTCTTGTCTACAAAATGGAATAATAATACTTGTCACGTAATGGTCAGGAAAGTACTTTATTGGTACAGTGGGTATTTGCTGATTGTTTACCTAATACTGCTTCCCATCTTACCCCTTTATACAAATGGATTTTTATTAGAATATCTAGCCTTCCCACCCACCCCTCTCTTCCCCCAACCTCCATATTCTCTCTCCCACCTTCTTCCCTCACCATGTTTCAGGCTGCAGATTAAAAATATGAGCAGAAATTATTTGATACTTCTCCCTTCAAGAAGGAACCTAAGAGCAGGGGCTTGACTTAGTGACTTGATTCTAACAAAGAGAATAAAGCAGAAGTAATGGTGTATAACTTCACAGCCAGGTCAAAAAAGGCAAAGGGGCTTCCTCCTTGCTGTCTCTCTTGGATAACTTGCTCTGCAAGATGCCAGCCGCCATTGTCCTAAGAAAACTCAAGCAGCCCCATTTAGAAGAAATAAGGCTTCTTGCCAACAGCCATTTGGGTAAATCATCTTGGAAGCAATGTCCAGCTCAGTCAAATTTTGAGATGACTGTAGCCCTAGCTGGCGATGTGTCGGCAATTGCACAAGAGATTCTCAGAAGATCCCCCAGCTAAAATGCTCTGAAATTCCTAACCCATAGAAACTGTGAGACCATAAATGCCTGTTGTTTAAGTTGTGAAGTTTTGTGGTAATTTGTTACATAGCAAAAGTTAAGGAGCTCCAAGAATGGGGTTTGAACAACTGAAGTCAATTCTACAATTACAGTCTCATGGTCATAGTCCCTGGCTCAAAAGTAGACACATGATCTGAACTGATTCAATTAGGATAATCTTGGAACTTTTGCTCAGAAGGCTTGAATAGCCATTCTCTCCCTTCTCCCAAGATACATATAAAAGAAGTAGCGCATGGCCCAACTATGGTTGGCAGCCATTCTAAAACCATGAGAAAGACAAGTCTTGGGATAAAGTTGACACTGAATGGCACAGTATCACACAGACAGGGAAAGAAACAGGCTCTTGATGACACTATTCAGTCACAGGACAAACTACCCTTGAAGGTTGCTGACCTGAGTCCACAAATCCTCTTCCTTGATGAAACCTAATAGAATTAGTTCGCTTTTTTTCCTGTTATTTGCAACAAGAGGAGTCCTAAAAGAAACAATAAGCAACAAATCTGCATGCATAATATGCCCAAACTCAACTAGAATACTACAAAAACAACTATATACACATCAACAAACTATTTATTGATATCAGAAAAGCAGGATGAGGCTGGGCGTGGTGGCTCAGAACTGTAATCCCAGCACTTTGAGAGGCTGAGGCAGGTGGATCACCTGAGGTCAGGAGTTCAAGACCAGCCTGGCCAACATGGCGAAACCCCATCTCTAATTAAAGTACAAAATTAGCCAGGCATGGTGGTGCACACCTGTAATCCCAGCTACTCAGCAGGCTAAGGCAGGAGAATCGCTTGAACCTGGGAGGTGGAGGATGCAGTGAGCCGAGATCACACCACTACATTCCGGCCTAGGCGACAGAGTGAAACTGAGTCTCAAAAAAAAATAAATAAATAAAAAATAAATAAATAAATAAATAAGAAAAAGAAAAACAGGACGACAAATAAGAAAGGATAACAGCATATGAGTGTGCAATTTTTTATTTAACTGCTCAACTTTCCAACTTACTTTCACCAGAGTGCATATAGTCCTTAGCAAGAAGAGATCTGAGATACTTTGTTTGGGGCTAGTTATTAAAACACTACCATACAGAAAATAGAAAACAAATTAAGGAAATATATTTTCATGTTTTTTTTTTCTGTTTTAAAATATTATTTTAAAAGTTTTTTAGAGATGGGGTCTTGCTATGTTTCCCAAGCTGGTCTTGAATTCCCACCTCAGCCTCCCATATAGCTAGGACTACAGGGATACACCATTGCACCTGGCTTCAAGGAAATATATTTTTGAATGAGCTGTATCATTAAGCAGCTAGAAAAGAGTAATAAACAAGAATGAAAAGTCGAATTAAGCTTAACAAATTATTATTATTTGGAGGATTATTTTGAAGGTAGAAGCTTCTCTAAAATTCAAAAGAAGAAAAACTCTTAATCCTATTTCAAGGCTTTCCCCACATAAACTTGTATGGATATGAAGCACAGCTTTGACAGTCATAGAAGGCTATTACCTGCTTTGATGCATGGGTACTTCCTAGGGCAAACTGTGCTAAAAATCAATCTTTAATCAAAACTGTTTTCTGATCAATTGAATTTGCATTTCAGTCAGCGACTGTGGGTTTAGATTCTACATATGGGAGCTTTCTGCTTATACTTCTATTTTCCCATTTTTAAAAAATATAAAAGATTAAAAAAAAGATAATTGACTTGTCAAGAGTTTCTAAGGAGTCAAAACAGAACTAGAAATGAGCTGTTAGTAGAGCTCTCACTTTTAGACAATGCAAAAATTATTCTCTTCCTGACTCTCCTGATCTCAACATCTTTCCCCCTTATGCATGTACAGCACATAACCGTTTATTCATTCTTCCTTCTCAGATATTTACTCAGTCTGAACTATGTCCATGACAGTAAGTAATGGGAAAGAAAAAGTGAGAATTTCTTCTTTCAACATGTGTACGTTTTAGATGTACAGTAAATATACCCACATCAAATTTCATCACAGGAGACAAGCTCTTGGGTCAAACATGGTTAAGTGACAAATAAAATGAAGACATTAATAGTAAGTACTATATAAACCAAAATATTGAAGTAATATTTCAAAATAAACACAGGTGAGATTTAAGTTCGGTCTTTAGTGTATGTAGGATTTATATAAGTTAAAAGAAGTCAGAAAGACCAAGTGATATAAACCAAGGCAAGGAGGGATAAATTCTCAAAACCTTCTCCATGAGCTCTTGATTCAAATCACTTTGACTGAAGTACAGGATTCCTAGAAGGAACATACAGGCATTTTAGAAAGGCAGATGGGGCCCAGTAGCAAGTTGAAATAGGTAATGGATGGGAAATGGGACTTGGAGGCAGAAGACCAGAGTTCAATTCCAGCTCTACTATTTGGAGTTATGGGAACAGTTCAAAGTGGAGAAAACAATAGCAAGCTCACAGGGTTGCTAAGAAGTAAATACCATAATGAACACATGTTACATTACCATTAAATTATTATGTCAAATAACTAACTATAATTTAAAAAAATGTAGGATAGTAAAAATGACAAAAGATTTAAGCTGATTCATGAGTGTTAGAAGCTGTTTCTTTCTCCCTTCTTTGCTTAATTGAGTTTTATTCCCAGAGCCATATAATAATGGGGTTAGGAGTGCCAGGCTTAGTGTAATATGTCACTTAACGTCATTTTTAACAATGGCTTCCTCAAGAGATGTTTTCAAGGATATATTCTATCTGGAACTCAGAAATTCATGGTTAGAAGTATTAACAAAAATAATTATAATAACTCACACTGTGGTAAGCACTTTGTATAAATTTTTTCATTTAATCCTTACAATAGCATCTCTAACGTAAAGGGATTTTCCTCATCTCATGAGGAAAGTGAGACCCAGACAAGTTAAACGGTATAGAAAATAGCCTGTTGTATGGCAAGAGTGACACCACCTTGAAGCGAAACTGCCATGGTGACCAGTGTTTGACTCCTGCATACCAAGGTGTTCTGTAGCGAGCCCTGTAGCATAGATAATCCTTCATAAAGACGTTTACCTAACCTCTCCACTGGTAACAAGTTTCAGCAAGAAACTCTGAGACGTGACCAGCTACATGTCTTTATCCTTGCTACGTAAAGAATACTTTCTGGAGGGTGGATGCTGGGATCCACTGTATTGTGGCCACCAGCAACATGGCTTCTGTACGTAAGTCCCTGTTAAGCATTTCTTTCTGATAAACTGGATTTGTCAGCCTCTCTCTTCAGGCTCCCAGCTCCCTCAGTCTTTGGAAGTTGGTTTGCATATACCTGCTTACCATGGAACAAATGGCTTGCCTATTGCCCAGAGAAGTTAAGTGACTCCAAAGCCCACACTTAAAATCATTAAAATCATGGTTAATTGCCTCTTCTGTCTAGCTACTTTTAAAAGATTCTTGTATCCCCTTACTTACTTTGGCTTTCATCAATAAATACATTCTAGCTACCTGAGCTTTAGATTTGTTTGAAATCTACATATAAATGGAAGCTTTCAGTGGGCAATACATTGAGGTTCTCCAAGGTCCTGCATTCCTCAATAGCATCTAATTTAGAAAGGGAAGTACACATAATAGACATCAGCTGAATAAATAAAAAAGGAGGCGAAAGGCAGAAACCAGCTTTTATATTGCAGAACGAAGGAACCTTGCTCATTAGCTCATCCAATCCCAACAATAACCCTTAATATAGGCAGCCCATTTACAGAAGAAGAAAGTGAGGACCAATGGGATTAAGTGATTTATAGCCGATCACTCAGGATGTGAGAAGGGCTTCTGACAGACAGCACAGGCTTCTGTCCACCCTCATTGCTAAATGCCCAACCAAAGAACTTGAATGTATCTGTTAGGAAATGAACGTCCTTGGGAGGTTCTGAGTAGGGGATTAAGATGCTATGAACATCTATCAAGCACCTTAATCAGGTAGTCTAATGTGGAAATAGAAAACATCAGAGAAAATCACTGACAAGTAGCCATCAGACAACTCTATACCAGCTTATTCATCCCTAATTATTAAAACAATAATAATAGCAAACAATACTTGTATATGTGTGCCAGGTGCTGGAAACTGTACATATGTATATTTAATTTTCACAATATTACTTAATTCTCACTACAAGTCTATGAGGTAAGTTGGACAATTATTAAGTCCATTTTCAAAGGCAAAACTATGTACAGGTTAAGAAACATGCTCAAAGTCACAGTCTCAGCCAGTGAGTGATAAATCTAGGTCTCTGACCCAGGTGGTCTGGCTTTAAGTATGTGCTCCCAACCATTACAGTAGGCTGCTCTTTATTCATCTAACATGTCATTCCAGAAACATTTCCTGGGCACTCATTATATCCTAGAATATACTAAGCCTCAGATGATAAATTAAAATCCATACCATGAAAGGATATTTTAAAATTATCTAATTTTAGACTTTTCTAAAGATCAACATAAACAGATTTTTTTAAAAAATCATTCATTATAAAGTATTCAACATACATTTAAATGTTTCATAATTAACAAATTATAGGGAAATGATTGCACTGTTAAATATTATAAACTCTTCAGGATTTAGGAGGAAAAGAAACTAAGAGCGGAAATCAGAAAGGGAAAGAGGAAGATGTCATCTCTCTTAAATGGAGACAGAATGAGGGATTCTCAAACTGAAGTGTATGGACTTCTTGATAGAAAGGTAAAAAGACTTTAGCAACTTCTTTTCTTTTTAACCACAACAGAAATAGTCCATCATGATAAAGACTCCTCTTATGTGTATAGTACAAGACTAGAGCGATGCATTTTTGTATATAGTTATCACTGTAAAAAACGGCAATAAAAATATCAATATCGTCAGGGTATTTTTTCCCCCTGAATACTTAACAGAATCTGACCATGTGCCAGGATAAAGGTGCTATTATCATCTTCAATTTACAAATAAGGAAACTGAGGCAAAGAAAGATCATACAATGTGTGAAGCGTGTACTTGATGAAACAAGGATTCAACCCAGACAGAATGACTCTGGAGCTGAGGCTCTCAAGCATCATACTGCACTGCCTCCTGGCTGGAGAGTGGCAATACGGACCACTCTCTTTCCTTCTGTCTGCAGCACTTCCTATAAATATTCTCTGACCTCCCTACCCCACCTCCTGCCTTCCTCTTCTTCCTGGGCACTTCACTGCTCTTTCAGCTTATACTCATGCTCTTCCATTGTCCACCTGCTTAACTGCAAGAGCCTGAAGCACCCAAAAGTATTTATAGGTTTCTGTTCAGCAAACTATCTCTTAAAGGCAATCATATGAGTCGAAAATTCACTTCTAAATATATGAGCTTTCCTATTTTTAAAGGATAAAACTATAATTTCTATTTCTTTATTTTCATTTCCTCCATAGCGGGACCTTAGTAAAGGAATCAATGGACAGATACCTAAATTTCATAATTTGGAATAATTACAAAAGGGCAAGCTGGACCCCTGATAAAGTATCAGTTAGCACAGTAGTTTTCAAATTTAAATGTGCATCAGGCAGGTCTAATAAAACACAAACTTCTGGGCCCAATCCTAGAGTTTCTTATTCAGCAAGTAAGTTTGAGTGGGCCCAAGTATTTGCAATTCTAACAAAATCTCAGATGATGCTGATGCTGTTAATCTGGAGACCACACTTTTGAGAACACAGTGAATTAGAATTAGAACACTGATGTAAAGGAACTCACATCATTTCATTCCAATTCAAAGCAGATTTACCTTAGGAAGCTCCAGATGTTGCACATTTTTAAATGAACTGAGGTCCACAGCTGCATCAGAAGTAGTAACAGTTGGCTCTGTCTGACAGAGGGAAAGAAATGACAAAAAGGACAACTGCGTGTTAGGAATTTTGATTTGTTTAAATATAAGGGCCACTTACTCAAAATTATTTTATACATTATACAAAATTATTTTAATACATTTATTTATTTTAATACACTATTGTTATTTTAATACATTTATTTATTTTTATATATTTTTGCTATTTTAACATTCTATGGAATTTATGAACATTATATTCTTTTCAAAATACTTATGAGGTGTAACTGGACGACAATCAGTTGAGAGCACAGATAGACCAAGTGGCTTGAAGACTGCCTGGATTTACTGTATAACGAAAACTGATGGCAGCCCAGCTACCAAATGGTGAAACTCACTGACAGAGCACCAGCAGAAACACCATTCATTATTCTTTACTGCATTATTTATCAAGTGAATTGAAAACTTTGTTTTACCTGAACGTTATTAAAAATTCCTTAAGAGACATATTTAGTACAAGTAATATGAAAAAAATATATTACTTTATAACCTAGTTATCTTAAATAACCACATGGCATAGTTGAATGTTAGGAGCAGCCAGAATGAGACAATGATTTGTACATCTATCTTATATACACATAAGCTCTATTTTTATATATTGATTTAGGGAAGAATGTTTCTCTTCCTACAGCTATCCCCACTGATAATCACCAAGGTTCCTCTAATTTAAAGCTTTTCATTCTCTACTAACTCCTTTTATTCATCATACACATGTACCCAAAGCTTTCCTAAATCAAAACAAAACCACTCTCCCAATTCTCTATCACTCTCTAGCCACTGCCTCTCTCTCTCCTTGATTTCTTGTCCATCATTTGCCTTCTCAAAAACCACTAAAAGTCTCCTAGTTACCAAACCCAAAGGACTCTCTCTACTCATCGTCTCGCTGGATTCTTGCTACATGGCAGCATGTAGAGCTGTGGAGTGTACCCTTGAAAGACACTGTCCTCCGCTGCTCTGCCACATGCCCTCCTGGTTCTTCATAGCCTCTGATCTCTTTGTTCGCCTTCCTCCTTATTGTTGCTACCACATGATTCTGCCCTTGGCCCTCTTTCTCTCTAAATGCTTTCTCAAGCACCTCAGTTTCCGTGGCTTAGAAATGCCAAATCTGCATCTACAGGAAATCATCTCTAAACTGGAGACCAAATGTCCCAATGTAAACTTCTACCAGGCTATCCAACAGCCACTTTGTTCTTACCCTGCCACAAATAGAATGTACCATATTTTTGCAAATATCTTTCTGTATTTTCTATTTGGTAGAAAACAGCCATCCCTCATATCACTAAGTCAGACATCTGAAAACCTTTTACATCCTATCTGTTTTATTCTCCAGTCCAAAGAGCAATATCTGGTATAAGGCAGAGTACTCAGAAAATATTTGTTGGTTAAACACATCTTCAACCATTCATTTTTCCTCAATGAGTACATTTAGTTGGGGATGAAGTATTACCGATTTGGGTCTTAAACATCTGATGTAACCATTCCCTCTTCTAGCTTTAGTTCAGGTCCTCGTTAACTGTTTCCTCAATGATTCCAATAATTATCTTACTTCCTCTAACTTCTCTCCCCTGCTGCTTCTGATTTTTCTCTACAGTACTGCCAGAGAAATTTTTAACTATACATTTCTCATTCTTTGAGCTCCACACTGTCTCAAAGACAAGGCTGGCACATGTTAGCCTACCAGTGTATTCCATGATCTGACCCTTTCCCCTCTAATATTGACCCTTTCCCCACCAGCTCCCATTCCCTGCCCCTCATTGCTCAGTGATGCTCTATAATTTTGTTCCCTGCACTGGCCAGAGTATCCACGCCATTACTCACTCCATGCCCTTTGCTTGCAACATTTTTACCCCCCAAATCTTCCAACATACACTTCATATGTAACCTTCCCTATAAAGTTTTATTCTCAATTTCTTTTCAGAGGCAGAACTGATAACTCTTTTCCTACCCTCACTACAGACTACAAGTACTCTTCACATAAGTGGTATGCTTATTTCCATGAGCGTCTTCTTATACTAGGATTTACACTCCTTGAAGGCCAAGGATATAACTTATCTACCTCTAAGATCCCTCTCTAAGTGTTAGGTGATTGATTGATTGAATTAATAAGGTGCACATCAATCAAGTCTTCCCAGAGAAACAAATATAAGTTACATATACCTCCTTATTTTGAAGATTTTCTGAGGTAGAAGGCAAAGGTTCTACTGCATTTCCAGGACATACGGCCATCTGATTCACTGCATCTTTATTTCTGAAAGCAAAAAAACAACAACCTGTTATAACATAATGGTATTATTTTCATTCTCTTACTTCAAAAGTCAGAAGGTTATCAGAGAAAAATTTTTAACCCCCAAAACCTGGAACTATGACACTTACATATTTACAAATATTTTCTTTTCTTTCTTTTTTTTGAGACAGAGTCTCTTTCTGTTGCCCAGGCTGGAGTGCAATGGCACAATCTCAGCTCACTGCAACCTCCGCCTCCCAGGTTCAAGTGAGTCTCCTGCCTCAGCCTCCCTAGTAGCTGGGACTACAGGCGCATGCCACCATGCCCGGCTAATTTTTCGTATTTTTTCTTTTTTTTTTTTTTAGTAGAGACGGGGTTTCACCATGTTAGCCAGGATGGTCTCGATCTCCTGACCTCGTGATCTGCCCACCTCGGCCTCCCAAAGTGCTGACATTACAGGCGTGAACCACCACGCCCGGCCACAAATGTTTTATTTTTATTCAAAAGAACTCCGAGTAGAAATGCTAACAAAAAGTATTTGGTAAACTAGCAAAAGAAAATGATCACCTGATAAAAATTATTTTCACTTTAGAAGGGGCACATTTAATGATTGATGAGGCATTCTGATGACTTCTTCCATATAAAATCTGACCATTGATCTGTGAGAAATAAATAGCATTAGTTGGGCCTGAAATTTTAGTATCATAAACTTTTATCATCCTTCCTCATTAATGAAAAGCACATTTTTTCTTCCTTTCAAATATATTTTATATTAAATGTTATATATTTTCCTCCCCAGAACATGAACCTGACTTTTCATGGTGAATAAAAGAATAGCTCATATTTAAAGCCAGCATTAAAATAATGCACATGAAGTCTGACATCCATGGACTGCTGATAAAGAGGCACCACTTGGACCAACTGCAGGAGAGTAGATAGCAAATTTCCTGGCAGGCATGGGGCTCCCAGGATGCTCTGCACAAAATGAGGGCTCTATGGAAAAACTTGTCACCTGCAAGACCATCCTGGGAAGTTCCTTACTGTCGTATTTCCCACTTAGTCTCAAAACTCAAGCCCTGGAAATAGGTCACTGGGAGAAGAAATGCTGGGTAGATTCAGGATTTAGGCAGCAAACTGTGCCTAAACAGTATAGTGCCTAATGCAAATGACTGGCTCAGTCATTTGGTCGTTTAGTCACTGCCAACTGAACCTTCCCTGTCTATAGGGAAACATACTCAGCATGGGAAGAATATAAAGGCAGTATAAAATCATGTGGATCCCAGCCCAGGAGGGGCAAGGACAAACAACACAAGCAAATAAAATTCTAAACCCTATAAAGTATGGTCCACAAATTTATTTTGTTTGGCAGGCTGAGTTACTGCTTGTTATTTAGCCTTAACCTTGACCCCACCCCACCTCACCCTCATCACTTCTCCCATTAGTGATTCAAGTTCCAGAATGTCCAGTGGGTCAGCCTCTGGGGAATTACTGGTCACTTGGCTTTTCAAAAACTCCTCATAAAAATGCAGCACACAAAACAAATGCTTTTGAAGTGTGAGCTTTATTACTATCTTGGGGCAAAAATTGTTTCTGGTGCTACACAGTCATGACCTTTTAATGGATGTTAATGGGAACATGGACTCTACTTAGTAGAAATTTGGTGTAGAGCCAGATTTGCTGCAATGCATCTATTTTATTAAGCAAGCAATGGCTTTCTCAGTCGCTATAAGGTATAGGTGATTTTCTGGAAACTGACGGTTCCATTACACTTATAAAACAAGAATAAATTCAAAGTTTTCCACAAAAACTTACCTCTAGAAGCTCATCTGCAATTTGTAATCGACCATCTTTTCCTGCAGCTCCATTTGGATCAATCCCCACTATGAAGACACTCATCCTGGATCGGTCTTTGTTCCCAGCAAGACTTAGGCCCAAACCACTATGACCTTTCTCCAGTTCAATCATATGCAGCTCACCTGTTAGGGTTCCATAACGCTCTCTGATATTTTCTACATACAACAACAACAAATACATATTTAAAGTTAATTTACAGTCAAATGCTTTACTGTGGAAAGCTATTTAGTTTTATCTCAAAAGGGCAGTATTTAGTACCAAAATGTAATCTTTGTCAGTTAAAAGCTAAATAGACTAGTCACTTGGGCATCAGGACTGGTTTCCTGGAGGACCCAAACTTTGAGGAATTTCTTTGCATCTAGGGTGCAGAGAGCACAATGTCTGATTAATCAGTTCTCCTTGGGGTGGTTATGCCAAAGAGAAGTAATTCATATTTACAAACTCTCTTTTTTTTCTTTTTTTCTTTTTTTTGGAGACGGAGTCTTGCTCTGTCGCCCAGGCTGGAGTGCAGTGGCCAGATCTCAGCTCACTGCAAGCTCCGCCTCCTGGGTTTACGCCATTCTCCTGCCTCAGCCTCCCGAGTAGCCGGGACTACAGGCGTCCGCCACCACGCCCGGCTAATTTTTTGTATTTTTTTAGTAGAGACGGGGTTTCACCATGTTAGCCAGGATGGTCTCCATCTCCTGACCTCGTGATCCACCCGTCTCGGCCTCCCAAAGTGCATATTTACAAACTCTCAAAAGACTATGATTAAACCAGAAACTTGATCATTTGCAGAGGAGAACAGAACTGAGGCATCCAGAATATCTGTGTTCACTGAACAGTGGGAACTTTTCTCCCATTAGAATATCAACATTGTATATCACATCATGTTGGGCAGTTTCTGGGTAGATATATGCAAAATGAAGGGAATGAGCTTCCTTTTTGCACAGAGCTATCACGCCAGGACAACTTGATACACGTATCCCAGCTTTGGGACACATTTCCTAATTAGATGACACCATTTACATCTCCTACCCCACAGCTTCAAGAGGTGATGGTTATTGTGCACCCTATTTAATCTGTGAGGGCTAAGGCCTCACGTAGGTGCTCCAGTGCACAGCCACAGATGAGCAACCAGCCAACAGCCAGCATTACTTGCCAACCATGTGAATGAGCTGTCTTGGAAGTCCAGCCCAGCTGGGCCCAGTCACCCACCGCCCTTTGATAGATTAATAATAAATTATTGTTTTATGCCATTACATTTTGGGGTGGCTTCATAATAGAAAACCGAAACATTCCAGTTCACATTTTCCTCAAGAGTACATTCTGACCACACTGATTGTTAGCAATACGCTCTAGCGTCACTGAGAACAGACTGAGAAACCTACAAACTTTACCAGTCATCTTAGAAAGTGTTACTATATGGCTAATGGGCTAATGTCATGCATTCTACATTGATTCCTAACTGCATCAACCTCATAAACTATTTCCTGATTCCCACAATATAGCAGCACAATTTTTATGTTCCGTACTTCCTAAAAAGATGTACTGCAGCTTTCTTAAAGGAAATAATTCGATTTTTAAAATAAAACTTTTTAAAACAATGACATTGATAACTTTGGGCTAAATTTTAAGTATTTTCCTGTAAAATGGTATTTGCTTAGAAAACAGAGACTCTCTATTGGCCCTAATAACAGCTGCCTATGAAACACTGCTGGGCACGAGGCGCTGTGCTTAGCACTCTTTTGGCACTGTCTAATTGAATGTTAGCAACCTGAGGGGAGAACTCCATTTTAAAAAGAGAGATAATCACTAGGCTAAAGCTTAGAGACAGTTAAACAGTTTAGTCAATACCTAAAGTTTTTATCTCCACAATTATACTACATCACCATTCTGGTATAGAAAATGCACCAGAAGTTCAAGGTGTGATATCAACAACAGCCAGATTTTACATGAGGAATCTGAGGCCCAGAAAGGGGTGGTGACTTGTTCAAGACACAGAGTGGCATAGCTTCTGAGAGAGTGCCCTGTCCTTATTAATTCTCATACAAAAGGCAGAGTGAGCTTTAACAGCACTTTTAAAGGAAAGGAAGAGTATGATTTCATGCTTCAGGAATGTATGCTGTATTCAAGCAAAACAAACACCATTTCTTTCCACACAGAACTGCAGTATATATCACAAAGCTGCAACATACTTATTTATCCAGGGCACAATCCTTGAGAAACTCAGAGCTATTTTAATACCTCTTATAATTAAATGCATCACAAAAAGACAACTTACTCCAGCTGTAACCAAACTCATCCTCTTTGTCCACATCTTGTGAGGTTTTGCTTGCAGATGACTGTGTGTGATCACTACCCATTTCTGCAAAGGCTGAAGGAGGGGGTGGGGGCACACTGCACAATGGAGCCTTCTCTGGCTCTGACTCTGACTGACTGGGTGCCTGTGGGAACAAAAAGAATGCAGTGGGTTTGTGCAGTCTAAGGAAGAAAACTTCAAGAAGAAGAAATAAGATTATAATGTCAAAAACAAGACTGGCTTTAAAATAAATAATGGAAAGCTCATATATGTATATAATATATATATAAAATAACAATGGAAAACTCATATATATATAATATCTAACAAATAATGGAAGGCTCAAATTCTTAAATATTTTATATAATATATATGATATATATATATAAAAAAACATACATATATGAGCTTTCCATTATTTGATATTTTAAAGCCAGACTTTGTTTTTGACATGATATTCTTATTTCCATATATATCTATTTATATATATAGATAGATAAGAAATATTAGATGGGATTCAGGCAAAGTTTAAATATATTAAACTAAGTAGTATCAGAGAATAATTCACTAAGCTTTTATTTGCTATTTTAAGCCAATGAATTAATGAATTTGAAGGCTTAAATGACTTGGTAGAAAATTGAACTTTTCCTTCTAGAAAAAAATGTCATTCAAAAGTTATAACGTTTGGGTCTGGGTAAGATTTGAGGCATGTAGAAAAATCTGCCAAGAAACTGCAGAAAAAAAAAATTAACAAAGAAGTTGCCCTTCAAAGCTTATTAGTGAGACTAAACATAAATAATTATTTATTGCTACCTGAATCCTCTCTCCACATGATTCTCTTAACAAATCCAGGACAGCAAGTATCACACATGCAGGCTTGTCTACCAGGGAGCCAGTTTGTTAGCACAGAGCACACACTCGGATCTGAGAGGCATGGTTTTAAGAACACCAGCTTTCCCTTGCCAAGGCAGATCACAAGATAAATGAGGAAGCACAGAGGCTCCTTAATAGAAAGCCAAAGCGTGGCATACTGGCTGTCACTTAGGGTCATAGGTCCTATTTCAAAAAAAAAAGGACTTGGCATCATCAAGTTCTTAATATTGCAAAAATAATTCCAGTTTTTGCCATTAAAACTCCAATTACTTTTGCACCAACCTAATATTATAGATGATCAAACAGAATGTTAAGAGTTTGAAAGGTCTTTAAGTCACTGAGTTCATTTTATTCATTTTGCAGATGAATAAACCTTTTGAACCTGACGCTATAAGAAGTGAAAGTTTTTGTTTCAAATCAAACAGTGGTACTAGATTTCTTTTTGCTTAACTCTTAATCCAGTATACTTTCCATTATACCATGATGTCTCCTCCAACTTGCATAAGTAAGACAGTACCTAACTCAAAGGTCAGGGACATCCAGCTAAAGTTCTAACCTTGTTACAAAGCTGTCCCTGATGCCTTGAACCTATGGTTTTCCTATATATCTTTATTTTACTTTTTTACTGCATAAGAATTCCTCTGATACAATGTTTTATTATGTATGTTTATATCTAGAAAAACATTTTTTTTAAACTGACTTCTTGTAAGGATACATTAAGTGATAAACATGCACAAATTACTTAGCAATTATTTATTGGTACCAAGAATTAGAATACCTAAAAAGATATCTAACACTAGAACTATCTGAGACTGAATGTGACCTTTCTTTGTTGATTCAGAAAGCACTCAATTTTCTGGCAAAGCAAAAAGCTGACTGATAGGGATTTAAGGGCCTAAGTGTCAGATTACAGAATCTGCTATATTGAAATGTACAGTCTATACATCAATGGACAAACAGATGAAAGCTACTAATGTAAATGGAACCCTTGTCATCTTCCCAAATGCTGTGCCATAAATGTCTCAAATTAATAATATACCAATAAAAGCGAACACACACACATACACACAAAACCCTCATTTGATCCAATCAAGTTTCATTATCATAGTAAAAGGAGCAAGATATGCACTTTAGAATTTTTCTGGCTAAAAAAATTTACTTCTCTGTAACAACAGAAAATGTTATCAAGCATTGATTAAGTCCATTCCATTTTTAAAAAGTAGAACAAACTCTAATTTAAACTTCCCATAATTTTAACAAATCTAAAGATGACATTTTATAGATCTTGCTGCATAATTTTTCTGAGCTGTTATTTTAAGAACAAACAAACAAACAAAACCTG
The DNA here is from genome assembly GCF_047675955.1 of Chlorocebus sabaeus. Classification (NCBI taxonomy): domain Eukaryota; kingdom Metazoa; phylum Chordata; class Mammalia; order Primates; family Cercopithecidae; genus Chlorocebus; species Chlorocebus sabaeus. The sequence goes on from NC_132915.1 coordinate 42,503,894, forward strand.
CTTATCTGAAAAACTGTCTGGGATCTCAGGCACAACATTTTCATACTGTGAGTAAACCAAAACCTACCTGACTAGTAAAACCAATATCAGCCTCTATTTACTTGAGGGGCAATCAGGTGTTACATTTTCATATCCCTGACACCCTCATTCTCATCAAGATCATGTATCTGCCTTGTTAGTGACACTTTTTAAAAGGTATTCATGAAAATATAGCTCTTTAACAAAGATTGCATAGCCTTCATTGTCAAAAATGCAATGTATACTTGAAACCACTCCATGCCGTGTATGTACACATCAAGTACAGCACACACATAAAGCACACTGTAACACACCCACATACGAAAATTCCACACTGACACAAACCTTAAAGGGTATGGGAGCAAAAGGGTTAGTTGGGGAACAATAGAAGATAATCCTACTTGAATTCTGTAATTCCTATAGCAATAGAAAACATATTGCTTCAGATATAGCACTTTTGGTTATCCATATCAATACCATGGTATTTATTACAATAACATGGAAATCTGATGAATATTCATAAAGTGTTTCCTGAAAAAAAAATTGTTGACTGCTTTCTTCTTTTTCATGATCAAATTATGGTATACAAATTCTTGTAAATTTTTGTTTCAATTTTGGTTTTATAATTTCATCAGAAAATGAGAAGATCCAAGTATAGATTTACGAGCATTGAAACAGTTACGTTTCCTGATTCAGGCAATTACATGGGCATGCTTCATGAATATTCAATAGACTCCTGCATGTACACATACACAATTATTTGTGCAGTGATTAACTCATGGAAGAGCTTTTATGATCACCTTGTAGAAGTCTGAAAAGGATTTAAATCAACACATGGTTTTAAAGAAATTATGTGTGAACGTATCACACATTTGGCAACTAACAAAAATTTAAATATCAGAAATTTTAAATCACACCAAAATGAAAGAAAAGCATTGGACTCATGATTCTCCCTTACTCTTCAGAAGGGCCATTTAATTTCAGCAATAAAAATAAATATTCTCTGGCAGGAAAATGTGCTTAAGAAAGGATTTGCATGCCCACTCCAAACAGCTTTGAGGGTTTTTTTTTTTTTTTTTCCTGCCCAAATGTAGTAAATAGTGAACTGGGACAAAGACACAGCAATAACAAAGAACAAAACATATGCAAAAGGCAACCAACAGCAAGACAATGGGCATTATCCAACCTTGTCGGCGTTGATTTGTAGAGAGTCAGCAAATGGGTTAGTGCTGCTGAAGTTGTACTTAGGGTAAAGGTTGTGCGGCAAGGAAGGCAAAGGGGATTTCTAAAAGGAAACATAAGAGGCGCTGAACGCAAAGGAAATGTATTGAAAACAACTCAGTTTTAAAAGCAAAGCACATACTGATTTAAAGAACTGCCTGTGTGAAACTAGATCCTAACAGATCCAGTCATTAATAGCAACATCTTAAAACAGTCTGGAACTAAAGATTTGTTTCTGATGACCTAAATCTATACCTGAGTCTAAATCAGGTCACAAACCACACAGGAGACTAGTTGTCAAAGTGATTCCAAATTTCTTTTATTTTTGCTCAATGACTTCAGTATTACTAACAGAGGCACATATATTTTGCCCATCTTATATATTAATACACATTTCATGAATATCAGTAAACATGTTCAAAATTAAAACCACACAAGTTTTTTATTTACATCTAAAAGCTAATTATGTTTTTTAAAAATAATCTGTCTAGAATGCAAATTATAAATTGGTCTGCTAGTTCATTGGTAACCTTCATTATTCTTTTATTTTGTCTCCCAGTAAGGAAACTTTCATATTTTGACTTGATATTGACAGTGCTTCAGAGCAATTGTATTTTTTAACTTAAAAAATCAATAATTTATTAAAAACTGAACTCCTGTACAGTGGTGTTCTCTATTTCTGCCCAGTTTTTGTGGAGGGAGGAACATGGAGATTCATGTTTTAAATAAATTTCCTATAAAATTGCCCACATTATTGGAGAATTTATGAGGCTTTAGACAATATTTGAAGTCCTGCCTTACAGTGTTTCTCAGAGGTTTTGTGGCTTGCCAGTAATAAGCCCTGAGCCAGACTGTTAGAGTTGAAAATACATATTAAAGCCAGGATGACTGCCAGATAGAATTTAGCATTTTCATAGTTTAAAAAAAAAAAAAAGTAATTTCCTTAGCACAATAAATTCTTCTCCTTCTTTTCACACCCGCTATCTTTTTCTTTTATTGACTGTATCTTTCAGGGGAAATTGCAGACATTTAAAATTCATTTTGGCTCCAATTAAATGTTTGTGTTACTTCTCTCTATAAAAAAGCCCCACTGGCAGGCGTCAAGTATAGGGAGAGGTTGTCATGTGACACCACCCTGTATGGGAGAACACTCTGGAAAGACTCTATCCTCAGTATGCCTGCACTAAAGCTTATGCCACATTACCCTTTCAATCTGCTCTTCTTGCAATGTTTTTCCTACAGAGGGAAGACAGGAAAAGAAATGGGCACAATGACATTTCTGCTCATCTCAACTTTCTCTCTGCTTTTCAGTTTAAAATGTCAACTCCTGCTTTACAAAAGAGAAGATCACAAATACCAAGACACATGACCATTTATTAAGGTGGAAGAAATGACTAGGCAGAGGTGACAAATACATCCTAGGCAAAACAATTCAATGCTATGGAAGGTGGAGATTATTTCTAATGGGACTTTTAGGTTTCCAGTGTACTGTATAATTCTGTAGAACACTAGAAAACAAAACTAGCAACAAATGGAATATGTAAAGAAAGCTCTAGTTTATAATTTTTTATTACTTTTGTTTTCTTTTCAATTTGCAGATCTTAGAGGATTAGAATTTGGCCCTGATAGCAAAGTGTAAAAGTATAGCATAGGCACAGCAGATACAATGGTAGATTATTATTAGGAAAAGATTTTTAGAAACTATTTCTTATTAAAAAATCAATGATGATACTTCTGTCTATAGTCTCAAGGGCTGAGAAAAGCAGAAATATTAACAACGAAGCAGCACAGGGAAGACAAAAACATTCTCTGGTCCATATTAAATAGGGCCCGCCTTTCAGTGAGAAAGTGCGGTCAGACTGAATTCTGTGAAGGGTCATACAGGTGAAATTATCAAGGCTACTTCTGGAAGTTTCTGATTCATGAAGAGCCTAAGGGCCAAAGCAACTGACTGGCTTTTCACCTTACGTTTAAGATTTCCTAGGAGCTTTATCTTACAACTACAGATAAAACAATTATCAGTAAGAGACTTTTAAGTATGTGCATTTGTGAGTGTCCCTTTTAGATTACTGGAGACCTAATTATCTCCATAAGGAAGTAAATTATTGAAACAAAATATATCTCATTTTAAATGCAAAATTAATTTTAATTTTCTAAAGCAAAATAAGTATGACTTGACTAAATATGTCATTCATAACAAGATTTACCCTGGAACAACTGCTATAAAATCAGGTATCATTATACCTCAGAGAGTAAAATAAGAGTGTTTTCCAGGTGTATGAGACAAGGTCTTCCCAGCTCATTGGAAAATGTGCCTGACACTGAAAGGAATATTTGTAGTTTTAAGTTTTTAAAGCAACATTGAGAATCACTATTCAGCAATTTATAGTATTGTCCCAAATGATGTAAAAGTTGTAAATTATAAATAAAACAAAAAAAAGGACTAAAACCCACCCACAAAAAATAGCTTTAACTTAAACACCCATTTAACATTATTATGCTGTGTGTATGTTTAACACACAAATGGAAACAAATGTGAAAGGATTTATAGTTATTTAAACAAATAGAATAGTTCTGTAAAGAATGCAGCATAATGCAGCCCTACCATTTGGCAAATTTTCTTTCTGAATGGATAATTATTACCTAACAATAAACAACTGAATGATTAAAAATTGCAGATGTTGAAGTGCTTACATTAAAAACTACTAGATTCACTCTTTACAGTAAACCCAGACCAGAGTTACACCTGTCTTCACAACAGAAGGAAGGGCCAGTAAAATAAATTAAATCTGGTCACTTTACAGTCCATGCATAGAATATTGATAAGTTATTTTGACAGAGCTCATCTAAAGAGCTGTTGGTTATTTTCATCATTTGAACCTTAATATCTTAAATTCTTAATTTCAGAAGTTAATTAAACTGAGCCCTAATATCTTAAATTCTTAACTTTACAAGTTAAATTAAATGTATTTTGCAGATAAAATTAAATATTTTAAGTTTTAGATGATACCTTCAACTTCCCTCACATATGTTGATATTTTTGTTTTAAAGACAACCAACCCTAAAAACTAGTAAGCAGGTAATTCAAAGAGAATCACTATGATAGAGGTTGTTAACTTAAACCCAAAAAAGGAGCCTGTAAGTCTTCAAGACATCTAGGAAATGGTATGCAATTTTTGAATGGATGTGTATGTTTCTAAAGAACTTTCACAGGGGTATGTGAATCCAATATGCTTAATAACTGCTGCATGTGAATTTTTTTTTTCATGAGGCACAAAGAAGGACTCAAAAAAATAGTTTTAAACTCTTGGCATAATTTTCATCTTCAGCAGCAAGTCATATCAAATCCAAAGCCTTGCTCTGTATTTTTGTTAACAACAATCATTAAATGTAACTTACATTTTCTAAAATGTTCTTGAAAGCTATTTTACCTGTAGTGACTGATGGCAAAATGGGTTGGTAGGTTTCTGTCCACCAATAGCTGTACAGTGATGAAGAGCTACACAGTACTTGTGGCTAGAGTACAGCAATTATGAAATCACTTGTAAACAAACCAAATCTACCCCGTGCAAATTTAACGTTCGGTGGGATACACAAATACATGAAAGATCATTCACAGATGATTATGGGATTGCATAAGCAGGAGATTCTGTCTAGAGAATAAATTTCAAGAAAATGTCATTTATTTGGCTTCTAAGGGGCTCCACTAGAGATCACAGATGATTAATCTGAATTATGATGCCACATTCATTTTAATAATTTGTGTATTTTGTGATTAAAATGAATACTAATAATTAACCATCTAGATACCTAGAGATACTGATAAATCCTACTTGTGTGTATATTCAACAGACCTCAAAAGTCTTTATTAAACATGGTGGAAGGGATTTCCAGGATAACTCAATTTCTGAGAAAGCAAAACAAAGTTTTAACAAGTCTTCTGAGATTTGAAAAATCACTATCTTTGCTCATACAGACAACTTGGCCCTTGATACATTAGATTCCAAGTTGAACACTGTTTGGATATGCCTACCTTGCCCTTTGTGTTCGCTTACCCTTGGTCTGTTTATAATGCTCTGTACCATAAAGACTACAGGGTTGCCTGCTTTCCGAATGGCTTCCACAGCTTGTTCATGGCTTGCATCTCTGAGGTCCATTCCATCCACCTGCAATGGAAGGCCTCAGCTTAACATTTCAAGAATCTATAGAACAACAAAAAAATGTGTGGATATGGAGTTTTAGGGGTACTTGGTTAGACTCCTAGAAAATCTGTTTTAATATCAAAAATAATTGAGACACATGTGAAGCTGCAGAACATTCTGTCTGTCCAGCAGACTTGTGGTCCCTTGCTTTGGACACATATCTCTGTCTCCAATAATTAGTTCAAGTCATAATTAGTTGAAATGAAGGCTCTGCTTCTTCATTCCTTACATTGCTCAGCTGCTCCTTCAAATTAAAAAATTAGTATCATTAATGAAATAATATGAGGGAACTATCTAGCAGCACTGTCTTCATCATGAAAGTCACCGTACTAATTTTCTTCTAATACATTTTGGGTGGTTTGGGAAGTAAGGGGTGATGTCTTGTGTAATTCTCTCTGTACAGGGAAACATGAAGTTCAAAACAAAATTCTGATATCCAGAAAAATCAGATAATGGTAAGGTTAGTTTTGCAAAAGAGTCCTTACAGTAGATATGACAGGAGCTGGAAGCTAAGAAATTGTGTTTATTTGTTAGTAATTCTTACATAGTTTGACAATGAAAGTTATCTTGTAAATTTTGTTGATCATGGCTTGCCTGAGTAATGATCAACTCAGCTTACACACTTTATGAATAAGAAGGAAAATAGTTTAAAAGGCCAAATGCTAATCCCATCAGAAAACTATAGGATGTTAGTGTCATTTTATCATTTCCCATTACCATGTCACGATATATACAACAAAAGAGTAAACCCACAGTGGACACAATTCTAGAAAAGAACATTATTAGATCTTTGCATAGAACATTACCACTTTTAAAAGAATTATATAGATTTAGATAAAAACCTCTCTCAGGTTGATACTTAGATGACGACATTTTTTTCAGTGCATATTAAAATAGCTTCTAACTTTTTTGTAGAACAAAGTCAGTATTCACGTCTACCATATGTCTACTATATATTCCATTCGTGGAAAAATTTAACAGGATGTTAATTATTTTTGCTCAAGTCCAAAGCATTCCATTCTCAGAATGGAATTATTTGCAGATCTGCACTCACCTAGTCTACATACATTCTGAGAAACTCTTAGTAGAGACACGCTTTAGAATCCTTGGGATTACACTAGAAAAGCCCTTACAATATGGCACAAATCATTGCTAAATTGCATACAGTATTTTAAAATGCATAAAATAGTTCTTTCTTTTCCATTTTAAAGGGGAGTTTTAACTTTTTTAATATATTTAAACAACATTTGAGAGCAAATTACGACCTTTCCTGTCTATTAAAAAAAAAAATCTCTTTTTCTATTTAGGTCAAAAGTATTTAATAGTGAGGTATGCGCAAAATAAACTTCTTAGTGATAATCCAAAATGTGAAATTTTAGGTAGTGTCCTACATAAAGGAGTTCGTTAAAACGGGTCTAAGATATCATCTAATGAAAGAATGCAGGAGAGAGAAAAAGCCTATCATTCTTCCTTATAAATGGTCATCAAAAAAAGGACTTAGTCCCTGTTTTCTCTCAGGTCCCAATCTTCTTCCATCTAAGGTTCTCAAAGACAGTCAGTCAATGAAGGAATCAATCAATCAATCACCAAAATGTTCATTTTAAAGTTATGGTTGATATGTTATAATCTTCTTCTGAACAGTTAAAGTATTCCAATGTGTAAGTTATATGGGTTTAGAAAATGAGAGTCATTTGTATAAAGTAAATATAATGGTCATTACAGTGTTAATAATATTATCTTTATTTAGAAGTTGTCTCTTTTAGTCTACTCTGTAAATCCTGAAAACTCAGAAAATCTGGGTCAGGTACTCCTTTCTCTATCCTTCTAAATAAAATTATGTTTATCCCGATCAAATAATTTATCACACTGTTCTGAAGTGACTTGATTACTTGTCAAGTCTGTCCCACTTGGCAGGCAGGCACAGTGCCTTGTTTACTGTGGGATGCCCAGAGCCTGTTATAGCACCTGGAATGCAACAGCTGTTCCAGGAATATTTGTTGAGTAAATGAGTGAGTGACTTATGAGAGGAGAGTCTATTTAAAATATTGAACTTTGCTTTGAATTAAGAGATTATACACAACTTAACATGCTTCTAACACGTAACAAAATACACATACATGTGCACACACATGCACACAGGCACACACACAAGAGCCTTCATTGATGAACACAGCACTGAAAAGGAGCGAGATCCTGGCTTTGACTGAGAAAGATTTACATGAAAGGTAACTGAGGTCTCAGCATTAAATATTTTACTAAAAAAGACTCACTTGGGGGGAAAAAAAAAACCACTCATCCAACAAAGTTTATCTGCAATGAAATGATAATAATAAAGTATTTCTTGAAATACAACCTCATTAACTTAATTATACCTACATTTTGTGTGTGTACATATACATACATTGTATGTCTATATAATCTTAATTCAAATTTTTTCCCTGAGAATTGTGCTTTGTTCTTTCAAACAGAACATAATTATTTTACCTTGGAGCCAATTTTTTTAAATGGTTGGCTTTATCTCCAAACACCAGTCTCTGTATCAAAACATACAATCTGTCATTATATACATAAGAGAAAATTATGTATGAAAATAAACAAATAAAAAGAAATAATTTAACCACACATATATTTTACTCAAATGCTGAGTTGAGTAACTAGTGTGAAGATGACAATTCCCTTGGTACAAAGGATGGAGCAGGTGAAAAATTTTAGCACAGAAAGCTCACTGTAGGGTACCTCTACGATTCTATCTCCAGGTTTCAAGGTTCCATTTTTGCCAGCTGGACTATCTTCCAGAACATGTTTGATGAAAATGCCCCTCATCACTTCTCCGTTGCTTAGACGACTCCCCATCCCTCGTCCACCAACAATACTGATGCCTAAGGATTTGCTTGGTTCTCTCCAGAGTTCCACCCTAAAAAATAAATAAAATTTTCAACTCTTAGGAAAGATCGTTAAGGGTAAAGCTTCATGATACTGGATTTGGCAAAGGTTTCTTATATATAACACCAAATGCACAGAGAACAAAAGAAAAAATAGATAAAATGTACTTTATCAAAATTAAAAACTTTTGTTCATTAACGATACTCTCAACAGAAAGGAAAAAAGTATTTGCTAATCACATATCTGATAAGGGATTCATATGCTGAATACAAAGGGAATTTCTAAAACTCAACAACAACAAAAAAAACAAGTGGTATAAAACACAGGCAGGTGTCTTGAATATATATATATATATATATATATGACCAATAAGCACATGAAAAGATGTTTAACATCACTAAATATTATGGAAATACAAATAAAAAGCACAATAAGATACCATCTCACATCCAACAGGATAGCTACTACCTACTAAAAAAAAATCACACACACACAGAAATTAATAAGGATGCAGAGCATTTGGAACCCTTGTGTACTGTTGGTAGAAATGTAAAATGGTACAGCTGCTATGGAAAAGAGTATATAGGTTCCTCAAAAAATTAAAAATAGAATTATCATATGATTCAGCAATTCCACTTGTGGGTATTATAACCAAAGAATTTAAAGCAGGATCTCAAAGAAATACTTATACACCCATGTTCACAATAGCCAAGACGTAGAAGCAAACCAATTATCTATCAAGAAATGAGTAGATAAAATACTATATACATTCAATGAAATATTATTCAGCCTTAAAAAAGAAGGAAATTCTGAAACATACCATAATATGAATAAACCTTGAAGACATTATGCTAAGTGAAGTAAGTCATCTAAGTAAAATAAAGGACAAATGTCATTTAATTTCACTCATGTAAGGTACCTAAAGGACCAAATTCATAGAGGCAGAAAGTAGAAAGGTGGTTGCCTGGGATGGGAAGAGAGAAGAAAGGGGAGTTAGTGCTTAATGGCTACAGAATTACAGTTTTGCAAGATGGAAAAAGTTCTGTAGATAGATGGTGGTGGTGACTGCAGAGCAATGTGAATGTACTTAATGCCACTGAACTGTACACGTAAAAATGGTTAAGACAGCTTAAAACAATAATAAAAATATTTTAACAAAATGAAATAAAATGTCATATATGTTAATTTTTACAAATATTACTTTGCTCAATTTATGAAGGTTTTACTAGTAGTAAAATAAGATAGTTTACCTTCTCAATTATGTGTCTTGTAGAATCTAATAATATATTAATGTCTTTCTGAAAATAATTTGTTATAAGTAAAACTAGACTCATACTCCAGGCTGTAGCACATACCAGTGTAAAAGGATGATTTTACTGGATCTTAGTATTACATATATTAAGCAATCAAAAAATTCAGCTACTGCTAAACAGATAGTAGCTTCTAAGCTTAGCAACCAAATCAAAGGAAAGAACGCTCCTGCACACACTATGTCAGAAAGTCACCTCTGTAGAAGAAGTCATTCTTGCCAAGGCAGACCTGGTCACTAACAGTCAGGACATGAAGAGCAGTGACTGACAAAATCCTACAGGATATGATTTTCTCACTATCTCCCCAACCTCCCCCGCTGATATGATTTGGCTGTGTCCTCACCCAGATCTCAATTTGAATTGTAGCTCCCACAATTTCCACACATTGTTGGTGGGAGCCGGTGGGAGGTAATTGAATCATGGGGGCAGGTCTTTCCTGTACTATTCTCATTATAGTGAATAAGTCTCACAAGACCTGATGGTTTTATAAAGGGGAGTTTCCCTGCACAAGCTCTCTTCTCTTATCTGCCACCATGTGAGATGTGCTTTTCACCTTCCACCACGATTATGAGGCCTCCCAAGCCACGTGGAACTATGAGTCCATTAAATCTCTTTCTTTTGTAAATTGCCCAGTCTCAGGTATGTCTTTATCAGCAGCATGAAAATGGACTTAATATACCTGCCATGGGCTCTGTACTTTTCTCTCTCCACTCCAGCTACCACATCATCTCCTTACTATTCCTTAAGTTCATCTGGCATGCTCCCCACGTGGGGCCTTGGGGCTTGCTAATTCCTCTGCCTTGAATACATTTCCCATACTCACAAAGACATGAACTCATATGTAATAACCGCAAATAGCTATAAAAGCTATGAGTATATTTAAAGCACATGCATCTTGTGAAAAGGAAGGATGTAAGAAAGAGTAAGGTGATTTGCAGTGAGGTCTTTGGCCGAGATGAGTCAGAGCTCAGGTTGTTGGAGGAACAGACCAAACAGAACTTTAAGGAGATGATGAGGCCCTGCAATCTGCTCCATGCTGCACAAGGAAGACAATGTTGGACATTAAGTAGGATAAGATAGCACTGTCAAACATGTCTTCAACCCTGACATTTAAGGAGCTCCTAGAGAAGAGGAAAGGTTGAAGTAAGGACCCCTGCAAAATGACTGAGGTAAGAAGAGGCTGGGGATGAAAGAGTACCACAGAGAGGAGAGGACGGGAACCAGGTGAAATGAAAGCAGATGCTGAGGCACATCTTCCTTTGGCCAGTAACTCTTTTTTTTTTTTTTTTTTGACTGCAAATCTACAACTCTAGAAACTCTACTTGTTTAGTTTGAAAGGATCTTACCATGATCCTTGATCTTATAAAATCTTTGTTAATAAACTAGTTAAAATCCTATTCATTGTTTTCTCTTACTCCAGAAATTCTGTGACAGAAAAGAATCGATATCTACCATCCTTCCCTGGTTTTTTTGTTTTTGTTTTTGTTTTGAGACAGGGTCTCATTCTGCAGCCCAGGCTGGAGTGCAGTGGCATGATCATAGTTCACTGCAGCCTTGACTTCCAACCTCAACGTTTTGGGCTCAGGAACTCCTAAGCTCAAGTAATCTTCCCGTCTCAGCCTCCCTAGGCGCTAAGATTACGGGCATGAGCCACCACAACTGTCCCTTCCCTGTTTTCTTGAAGCTGTTCCTAAGGCAAAATGACAAAGGAGTTAGTAAGGTTAGCCATTGCACATATAGTACATTTTACATATAGTAAGTTCAGCCACAAGTGTACATATTTAACAATCCAGAATACATAGGTAGGACTCTTTACATCTTTTCTTAAAAATAAAAAAAAAAAAAAAAAGAAGGAAGGAAAGAAAATGTCTCCAAGGGCTCTTCGTGTTTGGTGCAAATTAGAAAGTGATTCTTATGACTTCTTGAGTAATATAAAAAAAAAATAAGTAACAGCAAATGTTTATTAAGGGTTTTACCATGTCTTCAGTATTATTCTCTAAGTAAGTTACATATACTTTCATTTAATTTTCATATCATACCTATAAGGTAGACATTCTTACCGGCCCCATTTCACAAAGAGAAGAGACACAGAGAGGTTAAGTAACCTTTGGATAATAGCACCTTAGGTCTCATAGGGTTTGGCACAGATAGCAAAATACCCTCCCTGGAAGTAAAGGTTGTAAATCCTTAAAACAATGAAGACGATAATCAAAGACAGAACTGCCAAAATGACACAGCAGTGAGAAACCAAACTTATTATTCACTGAACAGAGAATAGAAAGACAGTGAAAGAAAAAGGAGGCCTAGAAAAGAAACAACTACAGAGTATGTTTGCTTCAGAGATCATTATGCAGGGAAAAAAAAATGGCAGTCTATTTGAGATTTACACATAGGTTTAAAAAGAATGAAATTCAGGAAGACACAGGTTAAACACAGCTCTGAGGCCAGATTGCCTGAGATGTAAACTGAGACTCTGGGTGCCACTCCTGCTCTTTTGCTACTTAATGATTATGTGACACAGGGCATTTACTTAGTCTCTGTCTTACTTTTCTCAGCTGTGAAATACAGCCAACAAGAGTCTCTGAACAGAGTTTCTGTGAGGATTAATTAATACATGTAGAGTCCAAAACTAAAGCTTTGGCACATAATAAGCAACCAACAAATCTTTTATTACTTGTTATGATGGTGGTGGTGGTGGTGGTGATGAAGGTGATGATTACTGCGGTAATGAAAGCAAGATATGAAACTGAAACTCAATCCATATAACAAATGACCAAATGTTCACCCTACCTGATCAATCCTGTTATACCTACTACACCTTGTTTATTTAGAAAAGGGGCCACTTTCCACCCATTAGATTGATAAAAAACTTTTTAAGAAATGATCATATGATGTGGTAACAAGAATGTGGGGAAAAGGGAACACTCATATACTGGAAATAGAAATAAAAATTGGTATAGCGGCCAGGTGCGGTGGCTTATGCCTGTAATCCCAGCACGTTGGAAGGCTGAGGTGGGTGGATCACAGGTTAAGAAATCGAGATCATCCTGGCCAACATGGTGAAATCCCATCTCTACTAAAAATACAAAAATTAGCTGGACATGGTGGTGTGCACCTGTAGATCCACCTACTCAGGAGGTTGAGGCAGGAGAATCGCTTGAACCCGGGAGGAGGAGGTTGCAGTGAGTCAAGATCATGCCACTGCACTCCAGCCTGGCAACAGAGCAAGACTCCGTCTCAAAAAAAAAAAAAAAAATTGGTATAGCAACCTTAAAAAACAATTTGACAACTGAAAGTAAAATATGCATATAAACTTACAGGCCAGCAATTCCAATTCCACTTCTGGATATATTCCCTAGATAAATTTTCATGTGTAAGTATAAATAAATAAATATATTTACTGCACAGAATTATTATAATAGCAAATAACTTAACTAATATGAATCTGACAATTAATAAACTATGGTATATTCATATATTGAAATACAACACAACAACTAAATTGAATGAATTAGATCTTTAAGTATCAAGCTTGACAGATTTACAAAACGTAAGAATTGAGAGAAAAATTAAGCAAAATGGAAAATACATGTAGTAGTATAATATCAATTGTGTAAAATAAAAATCACATACAAAATAAAATATAACCTATTTTATAATATTAAAATTTATATTTTGCTAAAAAGAATTCTCTAGTTTCAAACAAATTAAATTTTTGTTGATTTCATGAATGACTGTCCCATTACATTTCCAATGCTATGAAGCATGTTAACAACACTAACTCCTAATTTATTAAAAGCTCTGGTTATTCCGTTAAGCTTTCTTCTCATGCTCTATGAACTTCCCCTAGAAGTAGCTTAGTGCATCTAGGGGAAGCACTACATTAGTGAGTACAGAGTACCTTCTTAGAAGGATTTATGGAAACTTTGGACATATTCTTCACGTAAGGTTGTCAGCACCTTTAGAGCTATCTTAGGATTGCATGAAGGTTAAAAGCATAAAAATTTACCAGTCCAGAAGTTATGTTCTTCTTTCTCATAAGAAAATTTCATGATTCCTGTGTCAAAGGCTTTCTCTTTGTTTAGGTACCAGTGACAAATATTTTATCAATATAGACAAAGCCAACCACTGACTCACTATGTGCCAGGCACTCTGCTAAGGATTTTAGATGACACTGAATTTTCCCCCAAATACAAAAGATTCTATTATTAACCTCGTTTTACAGATAAAGTAGCAGAGACCTAGCAGAAATTAAGAAACTTGTCTTAGAAAGTACCAGAGCCAAAGTTCTAACATAGCTCTTACTGACACCAACCATTTTGCATATTGCCTTCTGTATTAATCAATTTTCATGCTACTGATAAAGAAATACCCGAGACTGGGCAATTTACAGAAGAAGGAGGTTTACTGGACTTAATAGTTCCACGTGGCCAGGGAAGCCTCACAATCATGGCAGAAGGCAAGAAGGAGCAAGTTACAGCTTAAGTGGATGACAGCAGGCAAATAAAAGAGCTTGTGCAGGGCAATTCCCGTTTTTAAAACTGTCAGGTCTCGTGAGGCCCATTTACTATTAGGAGAACAGCATGGGAAAGATCCACCCCCATAATTCAATCATCTCCCACAGGGCCCCTCACACAACATGTGGGAATTATGGGAGCTACAAGATGAGATTTGGGTGGGGACACAGAGCCAAACTATATCACCTTCTAAAATCTACTTTTCCTCTTATAATATTGTTTCTAAAACTGACCAACCCATCTTTTTTTCTTGTGATTACTGTCCTCCTAAAAAATTCAAGTTTATCACTGTGACTACCTGCTAAAAAAGTTTCATTTAACTTATTTCCACCTCTAACCACAAATAAATATGACACTTAACACCTCAGAGTATATTTTCTGCCACAGATCTAGCACTTATACCCTGTTCTCAATGTAGGCAGCAGTATAGAGAGCTTGATGGGAGTTTTTAAGTGAGCTAAGTGACTTCTGAAGAAACTGAAATAAGAAACTCATTTTAGATGGCTGAAAATCCATGCTGCGTCTTTGAAGGCAACATAAAATAATGTTTTTTATGTTTTAAAAATATTTAAATGTGATGGTTACAGGTTATCACTGCTGGGCAGGGGAAATCATTAAATTGTACTGGCATTTATGAATATTACATATTCTTCTCTTGAGCATTTTATTTATTCACTATGTAACAAATATTAACGTTTACTAAACACAAAGCACCATTGTGATGGTGACCTTTAGTGTGGGGTGGATGTCCACTGATTACCTGCGTTTTACTCTTAATGTGAAATATCTTGTGTTCTTAAATTGTTTCATGTGTCTCTACATCTTGCCCAGCCAAGTACATTAGAGGTTTCTTGAGGCAGGATTTGCATCTTCTACTTACCTCCTTGTTATTCACAAAATCACTGGCTTTAAGTCTAGGTCCATAATCAGGACTCAGTAAATTCCTATTAAACTAAAATTGATTTTACTCAGTATAAACACATCAACATGCTTTAGTGATGCACGTGATACATCTAAGTATATTTGAGGATGTCATCTGATCTATTATACATGAAACTGGTCCTAGACAGATTATGACTTAGGATAAACTCGGCCTATGGTAACAAGACTACAAGGGTACTTTTACACACACACACATACACACATACACGTTTTGATATATATGTTTGCCTATATAGTTTCTACAAATGCTAGGTAAAATTTAAATGAATACTTTTTGGTATACCTAAGATCAAACTCTACAGAATGTAATCCATTCCAACTATCTATGCATAATTTTCTTTAATTTAGTTCTTACTATGTGCCAGATCTCTCCATATGTTAGTTTTAACCCTGTGTGATACACATTATTCTCTCCACTGTACACATGAAAAAAATGATGGGTTAGAAGTATTAAACAACTCACCCGATGTGACAAGAAGCAAGTTGTAATCCAGCACTTGAAACCACACCTGCTTATCTTTAAACCCTATGTATCCATTGAGTGGGCTGAAGACAGAAAAAGTCCTTACCGCCTGGGCTGATTCCAATTGCTATATGCTGTGTTTTGAAGTTCACTTTCTTCGCCCTCTCCCTCTTCTCGCTCTGGTAATTCTGGAATGTCTCTGGTTAAAGAATTACACAATGAGTACCCCAAAATCCTAGTAAAAACATGCAAGATTATATGTACTCTACTATTGATTTAGCTAAAAATGCAGGACTGCTTTATATTTTCACCGTACACGGCCTTAAGTATAAAATATTTTTACATTGGGGGAAAGAAAAACCTAACCAAACAAAATTAAAACCTTGCTTTAGACTCAACCTACCATAGCGTAGAACTGAACACTAAGACACTTGTCTAGTCTGTTTTTTCCCTGGTGAGACATGGGAGCATAAAGGAAAGGAATGGGAAAATGGGATAAATACCAGGATTGTAAAGAAAACTCATTGAACAAGCATTTCTTAAATTCCTATAATGTGCAAGAAGCTAGAAGTACTATGTAGGTTTTAAGCATGTATGCACAGCCCTGAACCCTGTCCTGAATGAATTTCTCATCAAGTTTGCCAAGAGTTTAGTATCTCTGCTTCCTAAGGATGGACCAATGATTTTCTTTCCATTTTCGAAAAATTAAGTGAAATGCTTGTGGTCCAGCTTCACCCCATCCAGAGGAACCTGGCACAGAATACTTCTTAAGGGAAGCAGTTTACAACGTATCTGTGTTCAAGGTCACTCTTCCACTTCTGTAGCAATTCAGATTTTGCCAAATGCCAGGCATGTAACAAAATGTGCCCAGTCTACTGATTGACTGTAAAGAAAACTGTACAATAATAACAATATCAAGACATATTTTGTTAGTCCAATGGAATACTTTGTATCAATAAATGATGTTGTGAGGACAACAGAGAATGGTTAAACTGATTATAGCCTGTGCCTCGGCTGTGGTAAAAATTGGATTGCTAAAGAAACATGTCCACATATAAAGCAAAGGCGGCTATAAAAATTCTGATTCAACAAATGTTTTTAGTCGATATTTACAGAAATTGAAGAATTAAAAGAAAGTATGTAAAATTACAGCCATTCTCCCCTGACAGGAATACTGAACTCTCTCAAATGATATAATATTTAGAATTCAAGATCAGAAGTCAGCTAATCCAGTCATCCATCTGAGCTTTAATGCGCTTTGCAACATTTCTGGCAAGCAAATATCTAGGCTCTCCCAGAACATCTCATTCTTTCTTAGACCTGAATGTTAAGTTTTTGTTTTTAAGCTATTAGAGTAAAATCTACTTGCTATTGGTCCTACCCATTGGTTTTGTGTTTGAATTTCCCTCCTGTGCAATTAAAGAATAAAGCTCTGAATGAGGCTAGGGTTCCCAGAGTCTAAGTCTGACACTAGGGTAGGAATGGCGGGAAGAGCTCCAAGAGGGAGATCCTAAAAACTATGTCAAAGAGTTGACAGAGAAATATTAAAAGTGAAATCTTCATCCAGAGGATGCAAGGCAGAGAGGTTAAAAACTAGCACTAACCTTCTGGAAATACAACAGGAAAGAATATGATGAAGAAAGCTGACTTAGAAGACAGACAAGAATCATAACTTAGAAACAGTCCTTA
Source organism: Chlorocebus sabaeus (assembly GCF_047675955.1). Classification (NCBI taxonomy): domain Eukaryota; kingdom Metazoa; phylum Chordata; class Mammalia; order Primates; family Cercopithecidae; genus Chlorocebus; species Chlorocebus sabaeus. The sequence continues at coordinate 42,521,139 of NC_132915.1, forward strand.
AAATATTCAGTGACAGCTAGGGGATGTGGGGAGGTCCTCAGCCCTAAGGCCTAAGCAGTGGGAGCTATTCAGAAACAGTGTAGCCAAATTGCATCTTGCTTCTTCCTTTTTAGGTACAAGAAGATGAATATCCTGAATAATCCAATACAAGGACCCCGGTCTCTTCAGATGATTCTATAATCTTGAATCCTTTCGCAAACCCCATATATGCTCTTCTACATGTGCTGATTATTGTTTACTCATCTTAGTGTGTGGTTTCAGGGACTCCAGTGTCATGTCTTCCTGCATGCACTCAGCCAAGAAAGAAGTCAATCAACTGCTTTTCCACTGTCTTAAACCACTGAATACCAACAAAATTTTTATCAACTGTAATAAGTAGATCTCTTTATATCTGCAAATATGTACAAGGTAAAGTAACTGGCAGAAACTCACATGGTGAGAAAGACACATGATGAGAAAAACAGCATAGGTGAGATTTGGATCGAGGGCATCTTACCATAAAACCTGAGTTCTTAACTTCCATGCTATATGGTCACATATTTTTATATGGCGCATGCTTCGTAGACTTCTGCAATTCCTTCCTTGCATCCAATGGTAAGAACATGGATTATGCTTACATTCTACACTTGGCTCTGGCATTTATTAGCTGTGGGAAAGTTACTTAACCTTTCCCTGCTGTAGATTGTTCCACCAAAAATGCATATCTAGTTGCTCTATTTTAAGCATTCTGATATCCATAGAAAATACACTTTCTCTGCAGTGAAGCAGCTAGTCACAGCATAGGACAATCCAGGCTATTCTCTTTTCTGTGCTTGGAGGAAGCACAGTGCTCAAAGTGGCTTTCTTTCTAATAACTTTTGAGTATTTTAAGGCCCTAGAACTTAACAAGACTCAGATGTTAGCTGGTGTATTCTTTAAGTCAGTCATTTGATACAACATTTCAGAGAGACATTGAAATAATTTGTTTTACCAGTTTGACAGAAAGCACTGGGAAACTATAATCAACTCATGTCATTAACCCAATAGTGGAAATCCTGGAATGTGGCTGAGTTTTGTACAGTGTAAAGTAAATATAGTCGTCCCCCCATCCCTCGTATCCTTGAGTCCAACATCCATGGATTAAACCAAAAGCAGACCAAAAATATTCAGGGAAAAAATAGATGGTTGCATCTGTACCAAACGTGCACTTTTCTTTTTCTTGTCATTATTTAAAAATATACATATAACAACAACTTACATAGCCTTTACATTGTATCAGGTATTATAAGGAATCTAGAGATGATTTAAAGTATATGGGAGAATGTGTGTAGGTTACGTGCAAATACTACATCATTTTATACAAGGGATTGAGCACCCGTGGATTTTGATATCTGTGGAGAGTATTGAAACCAATCCCCAACAGATAACGAGGGACAATTATACTCTTTTTCCCAAAATATTCATGAGGCCCCAAGGACCATGCCATTCCTTCCCTTTATTAAACAAATAACATACCTTCCCCTTCCCTGACACTTTCTGTATTCTGTAGTCATCTGTAATGTGCAGAGGAAGCAGTGAAGCAAGATCACAATGAATGTAAGGTCACTGGAGACCGTGGTGTTCTGGGATGTTCTGACATCCACTAAAGAATGGTAGAACTCGGCTGGGCATGGTGGCTCACGTTTATAATCCCAGCACTTTGGGAGGCCAAGGCGGGTGGATCACCTGAGATCAGGAGTTCAAGACCAGCCTGGCCAACATGGTGAAACTCCATCTCAACTAAAAATACAAAAAAATAGCTGGGCGTGGTGGTGGGCACCTGTAATCCCAGCTTCTCAGGAGGCCAAGGCAGGAGAATCACTTGAACCCGGGAGGCAGAGGTCACAATGAGCCAAGATCGCGCCATTGCACTCCAGCATGGGCAACAAGAGTGAAACTCTGCCTCACAAAAAAAAAAAAAAAAAAAAAAAAAAAAAAAAAAAAAAAAAAAAAAAAATGGTAGAACTCTTCTAAGAAGACCTCAGAGTGTTTGCAAGGCCATTTCTGCTCTACTACATGCTTACAAGAAATTTGGTAGTCAGTTGCCAGCACAACTGAAAAACACAGGTCCACAACTGAGAGTGTAGAATGGTACATTCTTCATGGAAAAGTGATTTGACATTATTTCTCTCCCTGATCTTGACTCAGTCAGCAGCAGCATCAAAACCCAGTTCCTCCCTTTCCTAAGAAAAAAGAAAATGTTCCCTTTATTATTTAAAGGCTCTTAATACATTGTATATCAAGTGCCTTTAAAAAGCCAAACACTGTTTCCTAACATGCATACATGCTAACAGGTTCAGCTCAACATTCTCCAAAAGAGCAAGAAAATTACAAATAAAAAATGTTCTGGTCTAGGCATGGTGGTGCATGCCTCTGAATCCCAGTACTTTGGGAGGACGAGGTGGACAGATTGCTTAAGCTCAGAAGTTTGAGACCAGCCTGAGCAACATGGCGAAACCCCATCTCTACAAAAAATACAGAATTAGCCTGACGTGGTGGCACGTGCCTATAATCCCAGCTACCTGGGAGGCTGAGGTGGGAGGATCCATGAACCCAGCAGGTAGAGGCTGCAATGAACTGTAATGGCATAACTGTACTCTAGCCTGAGAAACAGAGTGAGGCCCTGTCTGAAAAAAACAAAAAGAAGTTTCTGAATTTGTATGCTTGTTAATAAAAGAATAAATAACATTTCTGAAGAAATTTGATAATATTTATGAAAGAATAAGAAACATCATACAATTTCTTAGGTTCTAAGAAATTAATGAAATAATACTCCTTTGGGACAAATTATCAAAAATCAACATGTTAAAAGTGATACATTGTGTAGTAGAATTAAATATTAATTTATTAATTTGAATATCTGTTTCTCAAATTTTCCATACTATATAATAATTGCTTATATAACTGAAAGAAAGGGAAGAAGAAAAGGATTCAGACCTTTTCTTTGCTCTAGTCCTCCCCGACTCTGAATTCCAAATTCTCTACAACTTGCTGTATCATTCATCGCATTTGATTTAATGTTTCACTTACCTGCCAGTGTATGAAGAAAAAATATCCAATGCCATTATTTTTCCAGATTGTTGTCCCAAGCTTATTTTGAACTCTTCCAAATGTTCTGCAGGCACATAAGTAATTCTGGAAGAAACCAGAATCCATGGAAGTGAAGGGAAATAATATTTTGCCTGTTAGGAAAAGCTTCTAAAATAAAGGAAACAAATCATATTGTCCTTTTCTCCCTACTTTTTCACACAGTTCATTTAATCAGTATATTCAGCAGAGAATCCAAACTTCAATAGGATAGAGTATTCTATAGGGAAGAATAACAACAGAAACTAAGTTTTTAAATGCTGCTGATTCACTGTGTGTTTACCAATCAACAGGCAGGGAAGGAAAACAATCATTTATATTGTAAAATGAAAAGGCTAACAACAATTTTTTTAATATTAGGAAGATCTACAAATCCCTAGAATAACAATTGTCAGTAATAGCATTAATTTTGCCCAAAGATTTCTGGGATCTCTAGCAGAAACAAATTAGGTATACTCTATTAAAATACTGAATATCACAAATTAATTTGCATCTTTCTATAATACATAATTAATTCTAGAGATTAACAAGCATTATCAACAATTATGTTAGCTCTATTAAGTTATGAACTCTCAAGTCTGAAGTATGAGACTAAACCATATGAGTTTATGGAAAGACTTACTAATTTGTAGCAATTTTTAAAAATTCACTCTGGTCTCAAAGAAAAGTCTACTATTTACACGTGAATGGCCATCTACTAATTCAACAAGTACTGACTGAACGCCTATTATGTGGAAGACACTGAGCCAAATGCTGACTCTTGCTGTAATGTTCAGAAACTGATACATAAAAATTCAAGTTTACTGCTTTCCTGTAAGGCTTCTTACATAGTGGACACACTTTTTAAAGCAAGCTGTTTCAAGATCTTCAAGTTAATGAATAGTAACATAAGAGAAATACTGTATCTGAACTCAATACAGCATGTTTGTGCAACTAAAAATTAGAAATCACAAAGAGGTAGTAAATCATCTGTCCATAATTTATCTGTTAAAATAATAAGTATACAAAACCTCAGCACTGGAGGGCAAAGGTAAAAAGATTGTCTTTTATGTTATAATGAAATAAAAAATTATACCCGTGTCATAATTTACTGAATGAGTAGTATACATAATTTCAAACATATTGGTTATTCTATAGAAAGCATTCACTCATTTACTTCAAAGTGTGAGGTCACTTGGGTTTGGAGTCGGAAGACACAGTTCTGCTACCATACAGTGTCATGGGGTAAATCACCACTGCTGAACCTCCATACCCTCTACCACAAAAAGGATGCCACTTTCGTGATGCTACTGTAAGCTGAGAAGCACAATCCAAATAGAAGTGAGTGCTCTCACAGGTCATCAGCTCTCCTGGTCATACTGATCACTCGGGCAGAATACATGGAGCCTTTGGGAATCTCTTCATGACACTTTTACCTCAAAGGTCAAAAAATGAAGCAGAAAGTACAGATCAATGGATTTAAGACTAGGCTGGCTGAAAAAGTTGCATTCTAATTCTGGCCCTATTTAATTTATTCATCTATAAAGACACCTTCTCTAAGATGCTACAAAAATATATTGAATAGCAAATTTGCTTTTATCCCTTCAAACAATACATTATGTCAGGACAGAAGTCTGATTATATTTTAAACAATGAAAAAATAAAATAAAGATAAACATGAAACCTAAAATGTGAAAAGGCTATTGAAGAAGACTGGTATTATTCCTGAAGATTCAGTAAAACTCATATAAATAAAACATAAGTTTAAAAAGCCAGGAAAAGGTCAGGGAAAAAAGGCAGGATAGAATAGCAAAAATAATAGCAATCAGTACAAAGTCTTTAATTTTTTTATTGGTTTGAGAAAGAAGGTAAAGATGTTTCTTCCCAAACAATGTTAAAAATGAGTTTTTCTTTATATTTGTTCAAAGTTGTCTTTTCTTTTGAGGAGCGGAGCCATTTACAAATATTTTTCTGATACTTTGCGTAGTAGTGAGAAAGAGTAGAGACGGCAGTTTTCCTAACTATTTAGCCACTACAGAGTGAGGCCACCAGAACAAGCATCCCACAATGCAACAGAACATGCAGAGCCATGCTACCACAAGCCTGGTTACAGGATCATACAAAACCTCCGAATGGCCAGCAAAAATGCCAAAGCTAAATTATGAGATGCAAAAACACACTGAAAATGCTTATTTGAGAGTTGAATTAAAAATTCAAACTAACTTTTGGTTACACATGGACTAACTTTTGGTTACACATGGACTAGAAGAAAAAAGAATACCATTAGTGATGCTGAAATGTGATATGGCTATTAATGCAGAGACTATTCCTGCATGTGCAGACAGGATCGTTCCCTTACAAAGGAGCTTGAAAGCTTCATAATTGGAAAATATGATTTTCAAGAGTTCACAATCATCAGTACAATGTGAAAACGTAACAATCTCATAGCTCTGTTGGATTTTATGTTCTTATTTAAACAAAGAAAACAATCCAAAATGTATATACGAAATCCATATCTGGATCTATCCTTGCATTGGGACATTACAAAAGCACAAAATTGTTTTCACAGACAAGTTGTAACACACAGCCATAATGAGCTTTTGAATCACTGATACTCACACATAAAAGGGGGCTCGATCGTCAGCAGGTGCTGCAGAAAATCTAGAATGTGAAGCATACGCTGCGGCATCTTTTTACAATGGTGTTAACAAATGTCAATGTCTTGTGCTGAATGTGAGATGCATACATATGTAGTTAAAAGTGGGTGCTCCTGGTTGTTTTTTTTTTCCCCTTTCCACTTCCCTCCCATCTACACCTCCCCCAGAAAAGCATCTGCTCTTTACTAGTGTCTATAGCAGTGATTATTAACAAGCATGAAAAAATGTAACTGCAATCAATCTTTTATTCCTTGATCAGGAATTCATCCCACACTTTAGGTTAAGGCAGGTGAATTCTGATTCAGCTCAGTAATTATCTGGCAGATGTTATAAGCAGCTGCTGCTAAGCACAAAACCCTGGCTATTATTACAGAAATATAAGAGCTCCTGGCAAGGTGGAGTGAGAAGTGAAACAGAATGCATTCTGGTGAGGCTTCGCATCTGGTTTTCCATAGAAAATAATGAAACCTGGATCTTAAACTGGCTGTTCTTGAACTCTTGAAACTCAAATTATCTACCCATGCATGCATGAACACACACACACAAAAGTTCCTAGCTATCTATCGTAAACGGCAAAAAAGAAATCCAGTGCATTGTCTCAACAAGCAATGCTTTCCCTAAAAACCAATCAGTTATGTAACTGAACCACAGTCTCTTTTTTTAAAGTCCCTACAATACACCCCTCCACCACCACCCAGATTAAGCTAGGTTCACAAAGAAAAATAATGAGAAAGAGATGTGGATGGAGCCTAGATCCAGGTAATGAGCACAAAGCTTAATGGGCCAGAGGCAATGTTATGGTTCCATTCAGAGTAATGGAAGGACTAAATGTTCCTTTTGGGAAGATTATTCACATTGCTTTCAAGGTAATTCTAAACCTTTTGCTTCACGAAACAAGTGGTAAGAGAGGGACAGGGCCAAAAACACTTCATGCAAAATGCACAGAACATGCTGCTCAGCCCTGGTCAACCTAAATGGCTCTTCGTGTTTTAAAATCTAACATATTTTTGTTTCTGAAAAAGGATTATGTAAGGATGATTTTAGTTTATTTTTATCATTACTCAATGAGTTAAGCTATGACCATTTGAATCACAGCATCTTTAAGGCATGTGAGAAGAAATCAATGTGTTTTGAATGTCTGCATGTGTGTTTACCTATATGAGAGAAAGAATGAATGAATGAATGGATGATTGATTTCCAGAGGAGGGAAGGTTGTATGATTTTTCTTCTTTTTAAAATAATTTAAGGTTCTATAGTACATTTTGCCTCCTGAGATCCTAAAGCAAGTACTTAGGAAGCTAGCTCTCTAGATACCTTTGATAGTCATAATAAAGCTTCTGCCCACATGACAGGGTAAATTCTGCTGAATCAGTGGGAGAGGGGAAACGGAAACACAAAACAAAAAAATGAGGAAAGGGGAAAAAAGACTTTGAGACTGAAAATGTACCTCAAAAGTTTTCTAGAGTTGACCAGATGCATGACTTCTGCTAAACTGGTGTCACAATCGTCTTATTTTTTAACCACTCTTAAAGTTCTGCAGTACATTAGAACTGAGGGGTAGGGCTAGTACCAAGTACTAATTCTGGTGATCAGAATGCCAAAAAGTGGGCAGCAGAGCAGTATCAGCACACACAGCATAAATGTACATCATGGCACAATAAATCAGATGAATGGTTACTAGGTCGTCTGCATTTTATACTATATCTAATCCACGTAAACTAAAACCCCTGCAATAAATACATAGTCTCCATGTGATCTATGCCATGGAACACTGGCCATAAGTGGTAAGGAAAACACGTGAAGTTTCTCTTTTCTTATGATAAAAGGACTGACATTTTTAATGAGGTTCACTTGTACTCCAATTATTATAAGGCAATTAAGGAACAGTAACATGATCTGATGACCTGTTCAACTGTAAATAAAAGTCAAAAAAGCATACAAAAACATGAAAGCCCATTAGTGAAGATTTTGCCTAAAAATAATACTTCTTTTATATAAGACAGAGGAATCTGTTCCAAATGGTATATACTTTTCTCCTTTTTATTGACCACAGAATGAAAAACAGTCTGTACAGCTTTTGTTACCTAAGACCTACCAATACATACTTTGCAAAAGGACTGGTAATAGAGAATGTAGTCAGTAAAATAACATTAATACAAAAAAGTCCCCCATACTAGTAATCATAACATCGATTTTAGGTAAACAATCTTTCCCTGAGCTCTTATTTTATGATTTTATCCCTCATACATTAAAAACAAATATTCAAAGATTAATGCTAGAGGAAAACGTCACATTGATGAAGTGTCACAATAAAGTAATGAGCCGATTTTTATGTTGGCTTGAGGAATGTTTAGTGACTTAAAAACCAAACCACATATATGATGTGCTTTTCGTACATTATGGGATTACCGGAAATTTTAAGCACTTCCTGACAAAATATCCTCCATGACCTACTAAAAGACCATACCAATATATTGGTCTATCCCCTGGGGTCATGAGGTAGCTCAAGAAAGGGTAAGTTTTGGGTCAGATGGACACTGTTTTATCTTGTCTTTTGCATGCATGGCCCTTAAAGAACTGTCTTAGTTCTAGGATTCACACAGGTCAATTAGGTAGGGTACAATTCCTTATAATGGAGCCAATCCAAACATCTTTCCAAGATCCTAAAAGTGGGCCCTCTTGCTCTGTGAGAATCATTGCATCCCCAACTTCTATGGTTGTTGTAGAAATCACTGGAGAAGTATAATTAAAAATACAAAGCAATGTTTCCAAATTTTTAATATTGCTATAGTCTCCAAGAAACTATACTTACAATCGAGAACTACTCAAAAATAGTCAATTTCTTGAGTGATTTATGTTTAAAAAAATGTGAAAACGCTTGTATCTCAAACAGAAGTGTATACTGAAAAAGAATTCTGATTAATTGAAATTCCTGAATTTCCCAAGCCAAACTGGGCTCCAAATGATACTTACTTTATGTCAGGGCCAATGAGAGAATGTCTTCTCAACATAGCTCGTGCCTGGGCATTGGTTACACTGATGGTAGACTCTTCATTAATGGACAAGATGCAGTCCCCAACGGCAATCCGGCCATCTCGACTAATGGCACCTCCATGAATAATGCTTCGAACAATCATCCCCAAGCCATCTTTATTAGCACTAACTGTCATTCCTGCAGGAAAAGAGAAATGCAAATATAATTAAATACATGATTTATTAGCACTAACTGTCATTCCTGCAGGAAAAGAGAAATGCAAATATAATTAAATACATGATTTTCCAATTCATTTTAATTTGAATTTAATAATTTCTATGATTTATATATTAAAAAAATACGAGTAACATTTTAGTCAATAAAAAGCACAGCAAAAACAGGAAAAATGTTTCTAACAAAAAATATTAAAAAGTGTTTCTAAAAAAAATATTTTTAAGTAAATTTGTAAATGTTTGTGAAATTGTATATAGTCAATACATTATAAATCAAACAGGTCTACATTGTGGAATGAATGTAATTTAGACCGTGTGATGTGCTGACCCCTTGAATAGAAAGGTCTCTCAGGGAAAGTACTATGATAGCATCAAATCAGTTTTACAATATTAGATCATCTCTTACACATAAAAGAGAATAAAAGGACTACAAAAGGAAAATTCATTCTATAAATTAAGCAATTATGTGCTATTACCTTATTTCTTTATCACTTGTTCATTCAAGATCTATTTACTATATGGCTAATATGTGCCAAGTACTATGTTGGTTGCTTAGGATAAAAGCATAGCACAGAATTCCTAACATCAAGAAGCCTGTATTGAAGTCTTCATACTTGGAGCCTATCACAGTGGTGTCCGAAAGCATAGTAGTTTGTTGAAATGAATTTATGTGAACTTAATCTTAATCTATTTCCATTTTATTTTTGAACATCAATAAGCTTCTAATTTGGATATTAAATTGCTCTCTTTTCATGTCCCCTGGATATCTCACAGAAAATGCAATCTTAGCATGTATAAAATTGAACCTGCAATTTTTCATCTCACTTTATTTCACCATTTTTCTTCCCTTTTTAGGTAAATTGCACTACCACACTACTCTCCATTATTCAAAGTAGAAATATTGGGGTCTTTCTTGATGCATACCTCTCTCTTATCCCCTGTATTTAATCCAACACCAAATCCTGTCATTTCTATCCTCAAAATTTATCTTGAATCCATTTACCTACCTTTTTCCATTTAGATACTAACTCTAGACTAAGCCAACACCTTCTCTTGCCTGACTTTTTGCAAAAGCCTCCTTCCTAACTGGTCACCTGCCTTCCATGATTATCTCCTCCAATGCATACTTCTCTCAGAAGACAGAGAGGCCATTACAAAAAAAGACAAGTAATATACTATCAGTCCCTTGGTTGCAACTCTTCAATGGTTTCCTGTTATAGTAACACACAACACACTTGCTCAGCACAGTCTACAGGCCAGGGGTACACTGGCCTTTGCAGTGTGAATCCTTGCACTGTGTTATGTCCTTCTTGGTTCCCTGAGTTCTGGCAACAAATACATCTCATCTCTGTCCATTTTGAAGTCTTTGCCTGACACCTTCCTTCGGCACCTCTTGCATAGCTAACTTCCTCTCACTCTTCAATATCAGTTCCTCAAAAAGTCCTTCTCAACAGACTCTATCTGAATTAATGTTCCCTCCTCACTCTATTCGTTGAAAAATATAAAATCTTAAAAATTATATTTGAAACTTTGCAAAAATAATGTAAGTTCACTTAAAATGAAGTGTTGAAAGTTTCTTCCAAAACAAAATTATATAATTAAACAAGCTATGGAGAGATATAAAGCTACCAGGGTATTTATAAAAACTTTTCTTTGACAGATGTCACAAATTCCTTTTTAGGTTTTCATATATTTAAAAAAATGATGTCTTTCCAAATATTAATTCTACTCATACCAAATCAGATATGATATTTCAAACATTTTAAAAAATGATTCTGATTATGTTTCTAGCCTAACATTTCATATGTGGATATGGGCAATCCAGGCTCCTACTTATTTTTTTCTGATAGAAATAAAACATTTTTAAATGTACTTAAAACATTCTGTTAAGACTCATACTAACGATTTTCAAGTGTATTGTTAAGAATACACCTCTGCTTACCATAAAAAAATAAGATATCATTTAGGAGAGAAAAAAGGCTGGATCTGAAATTTTTCAAAAGGTACTCTATTTTGTACTGTTAAAGCCAGCCTTCCCAGCAATATCCACAATACAACTGTACTTTGGTAAAATAAAAATGTGTCAGCACAAAGTAAAATTTAACTCAGTGGATCTCACTGGGAATCTAACTCATTGTCTTTTTCTCATTAGCATCATGCAGACTACAATAAGGCAAGACACAGACATGAAACCTGTCATGAGCTATGGCCGACATGATCTCTGAATTCACTTTTAATAGCATATTTAACTCATGACTCTCAGCAATTATGCTGTCAGGTCACATCAACCATGTAAACCAGGAGGTCAACATCAGTTAGCTGAGTTTATACTTTCCTTTCACCAAACGACAATTTTCAAGGTTCAATAACTTGGAGGTAATCTCCAATAACTAGATTTTGGTTGTAACTTCTTTTTTTTTTTTTTTTTTTTTTTTTTTGAGACAGAGTCTCGCTCTGTCGCCCGGGTTGGAGTGCAGTGGCCGGATCTCAGCTCACTGCAAGCTCCGCCTCCCGGGTTTACGCCGTTCTCCTGCCTCAGCCTCCCGAGTAGCTGGGACTACAGGCGCCCGCCACCTCGCCCAGCTAGTTTTTTGTATTTTTTTTTAGTAGAGACGGGGTTTCACCATGTTGCCAGGATGGTCTCGATCTCCTGACCTCGTGATCCGCCCGTCTCGGCCTCCCAAAGTGCTGGGATTACAGGCTTGAGCCACCGCGCCCGGCTTTGGTTGTAACTTCTAAGATCTTTCCATTTTATTCGTGGAAGAAGTATGAAAGAGTATCCCAAATCCCAAATCGTGTGCTTTGGAAATAGAGAACCAGTTACGAATCTGAATTATTCCACCACTTTCAATCAGCACAAGCTTGGGCAACTGACTTAACCTCACACAGAGCCTCAGTTTACTTATCTCTAAAAAGGGATGACATTTGCTCTTATGGTTGTTTAAAGAATTAAGTGAGAAACACATATGTATAGTAACTTTCAAAATACCTGATACAAAGTGTACAACAAAATTTAGTCACAAAACAAAACCCATAAAATATGTTTAAAATGCATCTCTCTCCCACACCAAGGTTACATTGCTCCCTAAAGACTAAATATAAATATTAATTCAGCTTCATAATGAAGCTTGTTATTACAACAATCATAATGTGCCCTTGGGTAACTCAAGTATTGAATGTATTGTACGGTGTATGTGAAAATCAGAGACAGACAGGTTTGAGTTCTGATTCTACCTCTTTAAAGGTTGAGTAATTTCAGAGAAATTCCTGAGTCTGTCTCTGTTTCTGTATCTAATCAGTGAAGGGAAGATAAGACTTCCTTTCTTTTCCCCTGAAGAACCTTGTTTTTTACCTTCAAGTCCAAACACCACATCATTAACCAAGGGACCACAGACTTAAGAAAAAGCATCAAGATTAGAATTTTTTAAAGGTCACTATATGCATGTGTACATTTATTAATGTATCTGTATTTCTGTATACAACATTTGCATTCTAATTTTAACAAAATTCAAAAACCCAAATGATTCATGAAATCAAAACAATGGATTATGACAGATTTACAGAAACCTGCCATTTATTAAAACTTCTGGTTATCACAAGACAAAGAAACAAATTATCCACAAAGCTAAAACTGCAAACAACTGCTTATAGCTGATTAAGGGGAGACTATGAATCTAAGAAAATGAGCTCACTGATAGACCCCTTCATAATATACTTTTCCACCAGCACGAACCCAGCCTCTATTTAGACTGCCTAAAATACTATTTATCACACTTTTTGTTACTTCAAGTTATACAGCCAACACCTTCCTACACTAAAGCTTAATTGAATGCTTTATTTTAATATTTACACAGATTTTTCAAGATTCCTTTACATTTAGTTATTCGAAGTGCTATAGAAATCTGAACATTGAGCATCTCCTGTCAAATGAGATAATAGAGTAATGTTCTTGCCTTGGCATGCAGTAAATTTTAACTCCAAAATGCCAGAGGAACCTCACTGGGTCCCAGGAAATCAAAAAGCCAGGGAGAAAGCCCTATAAACATATTGGGCATATCAATAATGGAAATGAAGCAGAAAAGTTAAACTAATTGTGATTTACACTTTTGTATTACAGTGTGAATGGTAAACTAATGGTGCTGTAATTTCACATTTAAATGTCTTACTTTTTTTTTTTTTTTGAGAAAAAGTTTCACTCTTATCACCTAGGCTGGAGTGTAGTGGCATGATCTTGGCTCACTGCAACCTCTGCCTCCCGGGTTCAAGTGATTCTCCTGCCTCAGCCTCCCGAGTAGCTGGGATTACAGGTGCCCGCCATCACGACCAGCTAATTTTTTGTATTTTCTGTAGAGACGGGGTTTTGTCATGTTGGGCAGGCTGGTCTCGAACTCCTGACCTCAGGTGATCCACTTGCCTTAACTTCCCAAAGTGCTGGGATTACAGGCGTGAACCACCATGCCCAGCCAATTGTTTTACTTTCACTAAACAAATGACAGGGCTCTTTTACACTTTAATTTTAAAGTCAAGCTGTTGAGGGAAGTTTAAATGGATTTCTAGATGTGATAGAAAGGAAAGACAGTTCTGTCTTTCACTGTTTTCTTCCAATAACTTAGTTAACCTAGTATATTTTTATATCAAAACTTAAAAACTAAGATGGAAGCAACTCAAGTGCCCATCGATAGATGAATGAATAAAGTATAGTGTATACATACAATGGAATATTATTAAGCCTCAAAAAGGAAATTCTGACACGTTACAACATGGATGAACCTAGAAGACATTATACCCAATCACATATGGACAAATACTGTATGATTCCACCTACATGAAGCATTTCGTCAAATTCACAGAAACAGAAAAATGAATGGTAGTTGACAGGGGACTGGTAGAGAGAGCAATGGGGAACAATTGTTTAATGGATACAGAATTGCAATTGGGGAACCCACAAACATTCTGGAGATGGATGGTGATGATGGCTGCACAATGACATGAACGCACTTAATGCCACAGAAATGCACTCTTAAAAATGATGAAAACGGTCAATTTTATGCTATGTATATTTTACCATAATTTAAAAAAGCAATATATCTTGACATATTAGCAGAATAAATAAGAAAATCCATATAATTCCCCAACAGATGAAGAAATGCTTTGACAAAATTCAACATTCTCACAATTAATTAAAAACTGGTAAGCAGGCCGGGTGGGGTGGCTCATGCCTGTAATCCTAGCACTTTGGGAAGCCAGGATGGGTGGGCTGCCTGAGCTCAGGAGTTCAAGACCAGCCTGGGCAACATGGTGAAACCCCATCTCTACTAAAATACAAAAAATCAGCCGGGCGTGGTAGCAGAGGCCTGTAATCTCAGCTACTCAGGAGGCTGAGAGGAACAAGAATTGCTTGAACTCAGGAGATGGAAGTTGCAGTTAGCCAAGATCATGCCACTGTACTTCAGCCTGGGCAACAAAGTGAAACTCTCTCTCTCAAAAAAATAAAATTGGTAAGCAATCCAAATAGTCAGATTGCAAAATCTGATGTACCCAAACCATGGCTCTTACAAGAGCCTCCTAACTGCTTCACCAACCTAAGCTCAATGTTCTTAAAACACAAATCTGATCATGTCACTTTCATACCCTTAGCTCCCGCTGCCTACATGAAGCATAAGGCAGTACATGGCTGCAGCAGAAGTTCTGTGTCCTGCACACAAACCCATCCAGCAGCTGTCTCCCACTTATCATTCCTTTAGTTCCATCTCTGACTTTGCTGGCCATCATACCACACTTCATCCATACCGAACCAGTTTCAGTAATATTTAACATCTCTCTGCCTTACTTCTAAGCAGCTTTCAACTTTTTCAAATTCCTCAACTACGTGGCAAAAATCTCCTCTTCTTAGACCTAAATCATACATCTCCTCTTTTCTGAAACCATTCTAAAGTTCTCCATACTTGGAGAGCAGGGATTAGTTATTCCATCTTTAAAGCCTTCAATGTTCTCTATAAGTATCTATCATAGCACGTACGATATTTTAACGCCTTTAGGATTTTAAATGTCAATTAGCTTACTCTCTTAAACCTGCATTAAGAACAGTAATAATATTATGGTGTCTATGCATAGTGGATAGAGTATTAAAATAAATGTTTGCTAGTTCAGTAAATACACTAGAATAATAGTTCTCAAATAGGCTTTGTAAAATCTCTGCCCTATCAATTATTCAAGAAAAATGGGTTCTATGGCCAATTAAATGTGAAAAATGCTACATTTGATAATCTCTTAGTGGTTCACAATGCACATGGAGTATAAAAGATATTGAGATGTAAAAAGAAACCCGTCTTCTTAAATTTATCTCATTCCAAACTTTTAAACTTGGAAGTCATTTATAACTCCTATTAACATCCTACAGAACTAATATTTTGAGTGATATGGCATCAGAAACACTAAATTAGCCGATAAAATAATTCTAGCATGGCTTAGATATCTGTCTCATAATCAATGAGTTATGGAAAGTTCTGCAGTTCAAGCTTTGTATCATCCTATTAAACATAATGTATATAAGAAATATTACAACAACATAAATATTATCTGCTACAATTCTTTGTTTAGCTGCTGTTGGTAGTACCCCGCCACCATCAAATGGAACAAAATCTTGGCGACCAAGGCTGAAATCCCACTCACCAAGTAAGCACTGCTGGATTCCTCTGCCAAATCTCAAAACAAGGAAACAAGACCCTGCCATAAGATGTCAATGTAATGGGTAGTGGTTGGTTACTTCATAGAAAGAAAAGGATCTCTGATACTGAATTAACCATAGAGTCTTGGGCTGCATTTGGACACTCAAAGCAACTCATCTACCACCCTATTTATCAAAAAAGACAGGGCTGAGTCACATGACTGTATAACTCAATGAGAGAACAAATATGCTCTGCCTCAACACAGTTTTAGCTATTGTAATTAGGATATTTCTACAGAAAGTTTCTTTGCCCAATTCAGAGGGTTTTGTGGTTAAAATAGGACACAAAAATCCTGCCACCTGGGAAGTCCTACTGAATAACTCACATTTACATTTTGGTGGTGGTACACCTGGTTGTCTTTTTAGTCTTTCTTTCAGCGAGTGAAAGAAATTAAATGCAAACTGACTTATACATCACTGGTTCATTCAAAGAAACTAATAATTTACTTTTCCAAAGAATTTAGAATTCCAAATTGCTGAGTTTTCATTTTCTAAGAATTCCTTTTCTGATTTGCTGTTTCATACACAAACAATTCATATATCTTTTACTGAATGTAAATGAGGCTTGTGAATACTCTGAAATAATTAAGAGAATGAGGGATTTCTGCTCCTACGAAGTAAACAAACCTGTAAACCATTTCAGAAAAAATAATGAGGACATAGAAAGAAAAACCATAAAAACTACAGGAAAATTTCTACCATCTGTTCTCTTATCTACAGCAAAAAAATATTGAAATTTACCATGTTCAATATTTCCCCTTGTCAAGGGGGTTAAGAAATAGGTATATGAGGAAAATGAGAAACTTACCTAGGCTAGAATTGCCTTTTGCTATATTAATAGTCCTTTCAAAAGATTCTTTAGATACATTTTGAAGCATGATACACTCAGCATTAGAGGCCAGGGAGCTCTGTTCAAGCAGGTACTCAGAGCTCTGTAAGAAAGAAAAAACAAGTTAAAGTCACATGGAAAGGGAAATTAGACTTTGGAGCGTGATTTCAACATCACGCACGTTCTCTGATTGATTGTGCTTTATTCTGCAAGAACCTGCAACCAAAACAAGTTCACAGGTTGCTTTCTGAAAATCTTAGTGCCAAGAAGCACTCATTCCAAATGAAGAGAATGGCCAGAATAACCCTTCAACATTCCCTACCCCATCATAAAACACAAACCATATCTTTAAAATATTACCTTTCCAGCTGAATCGGGTAGCACAGAAGGAAGTTCTGCACTTGATATAACTTCACTTGGTAAATGAGATTCAGTCCACACTATTGTGTTTTCACATTCATATTGCTGTTCAATAGCATTTGCAGGTGTGTAGTCATTTATAGTAAAGCCAGAAGCAGACCCCATACTTATGTCTACCAAAGGTGTATTCTCATCCTGTCTTTGCAGGAGATTCTGGGTATATAGTTCCTCCAAAGACATATGCAGATCAAGTAGTGGATCACAAGAATTTTCAATAACATCCTGGTAGTTAAAAAACAAAATAAAATGAAAAATGTGAACAGAATTACATCACTTCTTAATGAACAACTAGTAAAATGTAAAACATAACATTTATTACTCAAAAAGCATTAACAAACACAATTCTTCACTTAGCAGGTTTTCTGCATATCTTTATTTTCATAAATGCTTTTAAATATATTTCCTGCAAGTCATACATCTTATGTTCTACTGCGTTATACTTGTACAAGATACTAAACATAAGATCATTTAGATATAATACTATGTTATATTTACAAATAAAATTATTCAGAGTTTAAGTTACATAGAAGAGCAAGTAGCATACTCCCAAATCTCACTTAAAGTGTAGTTTGTTTCCCATCAGTCTGAAGTTCCTATTTATTATGAAATCAAGAACATAAAAAGTATGACATTAATTGTTTTGGACTCACAAGAGCCTCCCAGAGAAAATTATTTTTTGATAGGCATTTATAAGTATTTATGGAAAAGAATAGACAGCCTTACAATTCAAATTATCATAGGAAAAATTTGTATAAATACCCTGTAAGATATAACAGAAGGAACAGTAAAATGGGTTGTTATAAAATGTAGGCTCTAAATCCAGGCTCTGTTATTAACAATTTGTATATCACAGAACCTCTCTTGGCTTTATATTAATTTCTACAATCCTCTGAAACTCTAAAATTTTATAGTTCTATATAAATGTGTGTATCTACTTACAACAGATATATTGTATCACTTATGTGCTCTGGGAAAGCAGTCGCTTCACAAACTGCTGTTGAATAAACATATCAGTTTTCCCTTCAATTCTTTCATTGATAATTTTAATGTATAAAAGTAGCATATGAACATACTATTGCATAAAGGATTCAAGATACAGACATACATTGTGTATGTATATAGAATACAATACGAAAAGTCTTTGCTATGGCTTCTACTTCCATTCCCTTCCCCAATAAAAATGGCTGGCTTCAGTTAGGTGTTTATCCATCAAATTTTTAATGCATTTGCATAATATATACATATAAGTACACATGCACACACTCACACATACAAGCAGATATACATATATTTTTAAAACTAAACACAGACATATAATAAATAGCATTGTTTTTTTCTGCAGTATCTTTTCATCTTGATGTGAGAAATTTCCATGTCAATTTAAAAACAAGTCAACTTCAATCTTCTTATGGCTGTAAGTTATTCCTAAGTATGAAAGACAGTGGTGTGTAGACTCTGAAGCCAGGATGCCTGAGTTCAATTCCTGGCTCAACACTAATGCTAGAGCTTTGACAAGATACTTAAACACTATGCCTTGACTCTCTCATCTACTAATTGGGAAAATCAATAGAAACTAATACAGGACTGTTGGGAGGACAGAGAGTATTAACCTCCACAAAGTACTAGAAACAGGCCTGACTTAACAGAAAATGTGCAATAATTTTTAGCTACTGCTGTTATTTATACTCTACATCTTTGTCCATATGTGTGAAGATATATTCACTATGAATCACTAGAATTGCTATGGCTGGTCAAATGATATGCACACTTAAAATGTCGGTACGTGTTTTTAGTAGAGACGGGGTTCCACTGTGATGGTCTCTATCTCCTCACTCGTGATCTGCCTGCCTCGGCCTCCCAAAGCATTGGGATTACAGGCGTGAGCCACTAAAAATACAAAAAAATTAGCCAGGTGTGGTGGCTGGTGTCTGTACTACCAGCTACTCAGTAGGCTGAGGCAGGAGAATGGCGTGAATCCAGGAGGTGGAGCTTGCAGTGAGCCCAGATTGCGCCACTGCACTCCAGCCTGGGTGACAGAGCGAGTCTACATCTCAAAAAAAAAAAAAAAAAAAAAAAGGTTGATATGTACTGCTAACTTGTCTTCCAGTTTTCTCTCACAAAAGGAAAATATGGGAATACCTGCTAATGAATCTTGCCAGCCCTAGATTAGTTTGGCAATCTGATTTGCAAGAAATATATTCATTAGTGTTTTATTATGTGTGTTCCTGACAATTATCAAAGATAAGCCATTTGTATTTCTTCTGTTAACAATCTCTTCAAATTCTTTATCCAATTTTTCTCAGAGTTTAAGTTATATACAGAAGCAAATACCTCATAATTTCAAATTTCACTTAAAATGCAATTCAGTTTAATCACTTTGAAGTTCCTATTTATGAAGAGATCAAGAGCATAAAAACTATGTTATTAATTGATCTGGATTCACAGGAGCTTCCAAGAGAAAACTATCTTAATAGGCATTTACAGGTATGTATGGTGAAGAACAGACATTCTTCTTGTCATTGGCATAGTCTGAGTATAAAGTCTTTGTGATATACACTGCAAATATTCTTCCAGTCTGTCGCTTGTCTTTTAGTTTGTATAGGTACTATTTTGTCATGCAGAAGTTAAATTATCTCTGCAACCAAATTTGTCATTTTTTTATGCTTCTGGGTTTTATATATTACTTAATAAGTCCTTTCACACAAAGTAAATGAAATGCTTTCTAGTATTTTTCTTCTTTTATAAATGTTTTGTTTTACATTTTAACCATGTAGATTTATTTCAGGGTATGGTGTGAGATATGGGTCTGTTATTTTTTTTTTAAATGGGTAATTAATTGCTCCAACACAATTTATGACATTCCTCTCCTTGAATGCAACTTATTATCTCTCTAGAATTATCAGATATTCCTAGCACAAAGAATTGAGGCAAGTGGAAATATTATACAAGCAATCAACATCTGTAGTATCCTCAGAAACAAATGATAGGAAGGTATCATCCTCCACACTCCCAGGATCTAAACAATAACCTATTGGCTCCCTCACCCAACTTTGATAATTTTATTCTTAGGAAAAACAATAATGTACTTACTACAGAATTGGTTAGCCTCTATATTACTAAATTAATTATAATAATTAGTAAATCATCTCCCCCATGCCTCAAAGATAGCAATCAAAATTGGTTTTCATTAGAAAAAGAGGTCAAGTCGCCCTTGTTAGCTGGGGTGTACTGTAAATGGTATAACAGTCCCATGCATAATTCATGAAGGAGTTAACACAGACATGTAGAAAAGAAAGAACTAATCAACACAGTAGACAACATACACCCACTTCAGAAACGTTTCTGGTTGCTCAACAACCAACTCAGTTTTATTTTTAAAAGTCTTATGGATCTAAAAGAAAAACAGTTCTTCCCTCATAAGAAGTACAAAAATAACCACAATTTCCCAGTGTAACTTGATATCTAAAGTGAAGTATTTCAAAAGTCTATATTAATATGTGACTTCGCTTGATATATTCTTGTCCTCACTACAAAATTAGAAAAAGGTTAAATTAAAATGTCAAACGTACTTTTTTAAAGTTCTGTTTCTTAAGTGCAATGCATAAATTAAAGTTAGACTTGCGCATATTATTTACCCAGATAATATATTTACAAAAACTAACTAAATACACGAGCATTCAATAGCCATAACCTGCTTTTCTTCAATAAGCAGTCTACCAGAGAATTCTTATTATACTTTTAAAACATATATTGCAACCACAGCTGCTCCAACTGTCCTTCTCCAACTCTTTCTGAGATAAAGTACACTTCCTTTATTGTTTTGACACTGATCCTACTAAGGAAAAAGGCAACATCCTTTAAACCTTTGAGAGTCTGCAATTCTGTCACTAAGACTGTCACAGTCACTCTCATCATTTTGATTAGAGTGATTTAGTTTTTTATTCTAACCCCACCTGCAAAAAGAACAATTAAGAAATAGTATCAACATTCTAAACATGGATGTGAAGGCAATAATATTTTATGCCAGACAATGACACTAAGAATTTGTAAGAATGTTCAGACTACTAAAAAAAAATCATTAAATCTGTTAGTTGAGCTGACGTACAAGGTGCAAAAAGGGTTCCTATCTTGATAAACATCAAGTTCAATCTGCCTTAGAAAAAAAAGCATTTCCTGGCAGAACCGACATTCAAGAATGAAGGATGGACACCATGTGGGTAACAATATTGTCACTGGACAGAGTGAGAGTATGGGTGCACACAGGAGGGTAGGGGGTAGAGGTGTGAATAAGGAGTAGAAGGGGAAACTTCAATAGATATTAAATCTTTATCCGTTGTATTTTTAAAGCAAAACAGGAAAAAAAACAAGTATGTTCTAAAAACCATGTTAAGATTTTAAACAAAAGTCTGCAAATCATAAAACAATTATTTCTGCATTTTGTCATATCTTTGGAGGTAACAAGGGAAAAGGAGTAAAATGATTAACCAAAGAAATAAAACTTAAAATAATAAGAAAGGAAAAACATGGCTAGAGCCACGTTGCTTTTAAAATCCATACTTCAATGACCTGCCTCTATTAAGCCAAATGCCATAGAGGCAGGTGTATTTTTCAGGTTCTTCAGTAACAGCTATTTCCCATAAATCTTTACATGGTAACTAATCAAATTAAACAAACAAATGCTCTTTAAAAAAAAGTAAAGCAAAATGGACCCCCAAATTACATAATTTTGTGAGGAAGAGCCCCAATGTATGGCTGCAGCCCTTTAGTGTTTAGGCTGCCCTGAAGAGCGAGGCCTCCCTCTATGAAGAGTTTGTGCTGTAGGTGATTAGCACTGATCACTTTTGGTAATATACCTGACGAAGGCCAAAAGACCATTCATCAAGGGGAAGAGACAGGTAAAATTATTTGTTCATTTCCAGTTGCCATTTAAGGCTCCAAGATTATCACATATTTAGCAAAGTCAAAAATCTAAGGAACCGCTGAGATCCTCACACTCTATTTTATCCTTTCAAATCAGTATAGAGGCATCTTTGTTTTTCTTAAAAATCATATACTATATGGTATTACTTTATAATTAAAAAGCCTTTAAGTAAGCTCACTTTTAAGAAAATAGTCAATTGTAAATTCCATAACAAATCACCATTGGGTCTTTTTAATATAAATTTATTGCAAAGAAACAAGAAGGACACATTTTTTACTTATTTTATTTACATAAACATTTTTAGTAAAAGTCTAGGTATTAGAAAGTTGTCACCAAAAATATAAAATGTTGCAGAGATTTTACCATGATGCAGGAACAGTCCCACATTCTAAGAAAACTAAGAGCACACAGGAGTTTCACAATGTGTTTTAAAACACCCTCATTAATGTCTTCTTTGTTGTTTTGTAGTTTAAGTATTTCAGTTGATAAACCAGCTTGCCAAAATTTGCTTCAACAAAAGAGTAAACTGCTTGGGGGAAAAAAAATAAATAAATAAAAAAGGAGGCAAACAGACTTCAGTAAGCCAATATGTTGTGCTGCATACAGCCAGCATTTGCCCTGTAAAATATATGCTTCTCAGTATGCAGATTGTGTAATCCCTTTAAGTAACAATTACTAAGTTAAACAATGCAATCTGTCCACTGGCAAGAAGACGTGTGCTATGCTGTGGATTAGGAGATTCCATCAGGAGATGAACTCAGCTTCCAGCCCTGAGGCCAGTAAAGACTGAACACATTCCAGAACACATTCCAGACAGGACACAGCCAGACAGACAGTCTCAGGTGTGGTGAGAGAGGAGCATCTGCTCCACTCAAGATTATACCTTGCAAACCAATTGAAGGAGATTGCCCAGCATCATTTGCAAGGATAACAGGTGCACCTTGAACATAAAAGAAAATGCTTTGAAAATGTTCTGGCCAAAAAACCTGTTAATCAGGAAAAGAGGAAAACAGTGCTAGACCTATGGAAATTCTGCTTTCCAACTTTTTCATAAATACCCTTCCCACTGAATTCAATTCATGCAGAAAATACATATTTCATATATTAAAAAACATTGTCCAGTCTTTTCAACTTAATTTTAAATGTATGTTTATGGTATATTTCCAACATAGAAAAATAAAGAAAACATATTCATATATGAACTCTTTGCCATGATTTAACATATATAAACATTCTGCCATATTTTCATCAATCTCTCTTTCTTCATAATATGCTATAATGTATTAGACACATAGCTAAATTCCCATACTTCTTTTTTTCTCCAAGGATAACTTCTTTTTTGAAGTTGAGAAGTATCCTGCCAACACATTTTTAGATTTTACTATACATATGTACACAGATATTCATAAAAAATATATGTTGAATTGCTTTGCATATCAATTTCCAAAAAAACAACTGCAAAAAATCAAAAGAAAAATGAGCAACCCAATACAAAATGGCCATAAGATATGAAGAGATCTTTGATTAAAAGTGAAAAACAAATGGCCAGTATTATGAAAAAATATTCATTCTCATTAGTAATCAGGAAATCCACATTAAAATGGCAAGATACCATTTCATACCCAAAATACTGGAAACATTTTAAAGCATTACTTATTCAACATCATAGAGTATGTCACCAATAAAATTAATATAGTTGGGGCATTTATGCCAATAATCTATTTCTAAAATATGAATGGCACAGATATGTCAAATAGTGAGTAAACTCTCCATTCATATCCACTGACATAAACATAATTTACCATTCACTGTGTTTTTTTATGTACAGTATTCTTTGGCATCATTTTGTATAAAAACATATGATAGCATTACGTTTAACTTAGCTAGTAAATGTTTGTAATGCAAGAAATATTTTACTATTCAACTCTGCATAGAAGTCAGTTTTAAAACCATTAAGAAAATAAAGTTATTCTTGTAATTTTTCCAAAGTAGACACTGCTAAAAACACAACTTGAGAAATATATGATGTTTAATTTTTCTTTCTGACATGCAAACCCTAATCAAAGCTTTGAGTCTCTGTGTCTATCATTCTCAGACACTAAATTTAAATAGTTTCTAGTAATCTGAAAGCTACCCGACCAACATTGGCTAAATGAAATTGTACTTTAATCCAATAATAAGTCCACAACTGGAGAAATATAATGTCTCCAATATGTTATTCCCACAACTCCCCATAAGGACTGACCTCTGGAAAATTATACACAAGACTTTCCTATAAAAGAAAAATGGGTATTTCCTTTTACCTTAGGAGAAGACGATGGAAGGGAAGAACCATAGTTCAGGCCATCACCACAAGAACTGCCATGAAGAGATAAAATAGAGGTTTGAGTAGAGTAGATGCTGTCATTATCAGGAGAGTATTGAGACTCGAATGTGGATTCATCTACTAAGTCAGCATCATTTGTGTCCACCTAGAAATAAAACAATAATATTAGTTGGGAATTCTGTTCTATTACATATATGACAAACTCCACTTGAGACTAAACGGCAAACTGGTCTCATTCTTTTACCTATTATATTTTCTATATGCCCTCTTCACCCTCATCAGAGACTGCTAATGCAGCAGAACAAGGATAAATAGCCCACCTACAGTAAAAAGTGCTGGCATACAAAGTTATTTTATTTCATCAATAAAAGGGCTAAAGGCAACAATTAACAAAGGGCCTGGATCAAGTCTAAGTTTAAACAGTTCCATAGTTAAGTAAAATATTTACTTTCTTCCAGTTCCCACGCCCAACTCTTATAATTTTATAATAAAATTATGTCATAATTTTTCCTAGTCAACTAAAATAAACTGTTATTCAACGAGGCAGCTAGGCAATTATATATTTGTAAGCCACACTAAAACTATATATTTTGTTTAAATTATCTTGAACTAGATTTTAAAACCATTCCAGTTGCAGAAACCAAAAAGAAAATCTGTGATTTCACGCTAAAATTATACTAACAAACAAGGGGCCTAATTATGATCTGGTTATGGTGAAGCTTTAAGTTATAAACTTGTTAGAAAACTCATAAAGAGTGAGATAGAGAATTTCACTACATATTCTCTAATAATCCTATTGCTGTCTTCTGTCACAGAGTCAAGATTAATATTTAAATCAAGATGAGCTTGAAGTTCTTTTTGCAATTCACTCAAAGTCATACCTCAGAATAGGCAGAACTGACATATATACTACCTTTCTCTGATATTACCAGCATTTTCTGTCTATCTTGGCAAAATTCCATATGCTTTTTTTTTTTTTTTTTGTAATTTCAACGTATTGTTTAGCCAGGAGAAGTTAGAAGAATTGTAACATTGTATCAGGTCACATTCTTACAAAAAAACTATTAAAAATACCCGTGGGCCATTTTGAAATGATTTTCTCTTCAAATACATTTCGTAGGCCTAATAATATATTTTAAATACATGTTCAAATTCACTGAGTCACTATGTGGAGATTGACCCTTACAAATATACATAACATACAACAATCTAGATAGATAGTATTAACTAAGCCTTGTGTCATAGATTACAATACAAATTAAAGTAACATTAATGAGAGAATACCTCAATATAATTTGTATGTATACTGCTGATATCTTAGGATCTTAGGAGAGACATTAACAATCAATTCATTTATTTACTGTAGAGATAAAACACTAAGAGTCAAAGAAGTTGAGTGACCAGTTCAAGATTACTTAGCTGGCTAGGGAGAAGACCCAGGATACATATTACCATTATAAGACGCCAAGCTCACATAAAAGTAGAACTAAGCTGCCTTTTGATTGGTATCCATTTAAGGAGGTTCAAGGAAGCCATGTAAACTCCAGAGAATATTATTTCATCGGTACTTTAGAAACAATCATATATAGTATTTGTATCCTGTGACATTTCAAAAAGTATTTGCTATGGCTGGGTATTATTTAACACCCCAGTACCTTACGTAATTTGTTGTATATACTAAGCTCTCTCGTTTTGAAGTGCTAACATAATACACACGGAGAGCAGGGCCATACGTTACCTGGTATGTTAAGTATTCCAGTGTGAAATTGTTGCATTTATTATAACATATACAAAAACTCTTCAAATAGCTATTTCAAGAGCTTGCAATTTAAAAATATTAACAAAAGGAATTATCTTCCCCAAAATTAGAATCAGCAAAATGTATATATAGTCAAAGAAATAATTCACTCTGTTTTAAAGCAAGATGCGTGCAGTTATAAACACATAATGAAGAGTTTAACAGGTTTTAAACCTTTCTCCAGTCTAACGAAACTTAAACAAGTATTTAAAAAACAAGTATATTCCTTTTTAGCAACAGTGCACAATGTCTGCCCCACAAAAAAAACGTTGAGTAAGGAACCTAGCTCTAATAGTAGGGGTAATGTGAACAGGATGTACAATTTGTTGTATTTATATTGAGTAAATGTCATATGTATATTTTTGCCTGGTATTTAGCTTTATCCTTTAGTTATTGATATAGCATTTTACCCTCTACCAGAAAAAAAAGTTTCTTAAGGGCAGAGTGGCTCCAAATGCTTTTATTCCAATGGATACTATTTTAAACATCAAACAGAAATGAAATTTTAATTTATAATTTTTCTGGCAAATCAGTATATTTACATATATGTATTTATAGAAAACATGAGGTTTACCTTTCCTTAAAACTGTGGTGTTCTTAATAACTGAACCAATTCATATGATTTTCAGACTATAAATATCTAATGGAAAAAAGATACCTATCACCTCATTAAATAGAGCCAAAACAGTGCTTTGTGACTGAATATTGAACACAGTTAAAGAATGTCTAGAGATACCTAAGCGTGAAATTGGAGCAAACAAAAGCTCCACCAACTTTAGGTATGGCACAAAGACTGATTCTACATACTGCTACAATGCAATGTTAATTCAATTTTCCTCACAAATGTTTTTCATATTTACTGTGGTTTTTCTTCCCATTTTCAACTGTGAGAACTAAGTTGGAGAGAACATGTTTATCTTTCCAAAATATAATAACGAACAAAGAATATAGTAGATTTCTTCAGAATATTTTGAAAGGCAAAGTAAGATACATCAGGTTTCTGAAAGAAAGCTTGGTAAGTCATAGCCACTAACCAGAGCCAAGTCAGCCCTAAAGAGGGGTTTGTCAGCGAGCCCTTCTTCCTCACAGGAGTGTGGTGGGTAGAGAAACGAATCCTCCTTAGCAGAAACATAACCTTCTTCTGGTGAAAGCTGTGGGGAAAATGGTATTCAAGGAAAAGAGAGAGAACAGCAAAGAAGAAAGAAAATGGAAAAGAAGGGTAAAGGCAGGAAAAGTGAGGGGGGGAAGAGAAAGAAATTGGAAAGTTTTCAAATGATATGACTTCAACATAGAATGTAAGTATAAAATCTGATATTCATATTTAACATTCATTTGATAAGACACAATGAGGATTATTTACTCTAATATAAAAATCACCTGTTGGATGAGAATCCCTTTCTACTAATTTTTCATTCTTCTTGTAAGATTATTTTTTTAAATGAATGAATTTTAATATTCTAATAATCTTCTGGTTCTTTTTATCTGCAAAATATTCTGGCCAAACAATGACTTCCTAATATAGAAATGAAGCAACTTTTAGGTATTAAGAAATAAAAGAAGTTGCAGAAAAACAAATATTAAAAAGAAATATCAACTTCAGTCATCCCCCTACAAGAATATTATTTTAAAGAATTCAATTTACTTGAAAAGGAATGTTAGTGAACTCTACAGTGAACTCAATTTAGCATGGCTTATAAAACAAAACAAAACAAAAACCAAATCTCTACATGTCCACAGTCTGCTTAACTTGCAGTTTAGAGAGATTATATTCCAAACTTGGTCACACTGGCAGAAAAGCTACCACATTTATTGCACTCTCAGATGAAATGGGCTAAAATACTTAGATAATCAGCCTGCCTACATCACCTGGTATCAGTAAAACATACAGACGAAGCATTATAGGGGAAAAAACTGTTTTTTCTTCTCTGCCCATATATGTGAGCTTAACATATATTAAGCCTCTATCATATTTTGCAATGCATACTGAATTTAAAATATCAAATACCGTCATAAAAGAAATTTATTTTGGAACTATACAGAAAAAAAAAGACTGCTTCTGAATAACTGGTATGGTTTCACCTTAAGGAGAGTAAAAATAAAAGGTATATTAAGTCATATTTGCCATTTCTCTCTGTCCAACAGAAAGACCAGAACCAAATTTATAATCCAATCTCAATAAATAGGTAGAGTCCCTGATAGCCTAACTTTATTCTTACATTCCCGTCCATAGTGCTCTTTTGTCATGATTTTTACAAGCCTGGTTCGATTTCAGATTGGATTAACATATTCTTCAATCATCTTGCCCTCCTTCTCTTTCTTTTTTCATAAATATATTTTAATAGGCTACTGAAATCATTTCTGAACTAAAAAGTGGTGCATAAAACTTTAACTGACACTTAAAATACATTAACAAGGCTTACTGTTTTAACAAATTCTGTCACAAAAATCAACAAACCCATATTGCTACTTATGAAACTATATTTATGTGTTTGCATTTTCTTAAGAAAACATGTATCTGCTTTTTCACTTCAAACTATATTCACGTACTGGAAAACAACCCACAAATATTGAGAACATCTCTAATATTTAACTGCAAAACAATAAGTGCATCTAATACAATATACTGCTTTATGTAGCACAGATTCATAAAGTCGTTTCTATTATTACAGTAATTTATGATTTGGGAGCTATTCCCTGCCAGGAGAGCCACAAACTGATGAACCCATTTTGGAAAGTTTAATTTCCTGCTCTGCAGTAATTAGACAGCAAATGTGTTGAAGTCAACTGAATTTAGCAACTTGAAGTCACTCTGACAGAGATTCTACTTTATTCCACTGTGATTAAAGATTTTGTTGTTAATGCTATTAATTTTTCTAATACCCCACTACATTGGTATAGATATTATAAGCCATATTCACTTTAACATATTTGATTTTGCATTCATCATGACCTTATTATCAAATATAAAGTGTCAAGGCTGGGCACGGTGGCTCACGCCTGTATTCCTAGCACTTCAGGAGGCTGAGTGGGGGTCGGGGGGGGATCACTGGAGGTCAGGAGTTTGAGACCAGCCCGGCCAACTTGGTGAAACTCTGTCTCCACTAAAAGTACAAAAATTAGCCAGCCATGGTTGTTGTGTCCCAGCAACTCAGGAGGCTGCGGCAGGAGAGTCGCTTGAACCTAGGAGGTGAAGACTGCTGTGAACCAAGATTTCGCCACTGCACTCCAGCCTGGGCAACAGAGCAAGACTCCATCAATCAATCAGTCAATCAGCCAATGTCAAAAGTGAACCAAAGACCAATAAGTTAGAAGTTTATTTATAAACTTCCTGGCTATTTTCCTTCTTTCTTTTTTAAAATATTACTCAAAATTAAATCTTTATACCCATGGAGCTAGTAATCACGTTGATGAAAAGTACTAAAAGTCATGATTCAGTCATGAGAACACCTAAAGCTAAAAGTAGACCTATGAACCATTTTGCTTATAAAAGGAAGCAATAAAATCTGAATTCTTACGGGTAAAGGCTTAGCAACTCCTATTCTCACAGTTCCTGATGATGCTCCCTTCAGTGCTTCTACAGCTTCCTCAAGACTGCTATTTTCCAAGTTAACATCATTTACAAACATGAGTCGGTCACCAGGAAGAAGTCGTCCATCCTTTTCAGCAATGCCGCCAGGCACCAAAGAACGAATTATAATCACAGTGCTTGCTGGATCAATTGGATCCTGACAGAAGGCAATAAGGAAAGAGGAGTCAGCTCATTTTACAAAGAAAATTCTTCTACAGGTCGTCCACTCTAAATTGTAAGGAATGAGTAATTGTTTCAAGTGTGTTTAAAAATTTTCATGCCAAAAACATTTCATACAAAATTTCTAATTAATTATTTAGACAAAGATTATCTCCATTTTAGAGGGTTTAGGAAGAAGTCACCTTAATTAATGGCACCCTCACCTCCTAATGTTCCTGAGTAGACCTCTTAAATTGTACAGATAACTTTAAAATTATAATTTTAACTTTAAGTTATCAAATTTTGTAACTATTATTGGAGGCCAGATGTTGGGTATACTAATTATTAACAAAAGCACTTGTTAAACAGGGTGTTACTATATGGAACATCAACTCACTACTAGAATATAAGTGCACTGAAGGTAGGACACATCGTTTTGAAATGAAAGAACCGAGAGAGAGAGGCCATAAAGTATGTGGTACTGAAGTATTTTCAGACACACAGCAACCTTAATGTTTTAACAAGGCTCTAGAGTCAGGCCCTATGAACACAGCTTCCTGGAGTCATCTACGGTGGCTTTCTGATCCAGTGTAAGGAGCAACAGCTGCACTCCATCAGACAGGCTAACCATCTCCTTGCTTAGCCAAGAATGCAATGCAGACAGGGACACAAGGCCAACTTGACCAATTTAAGTATATTCATAAATTTAGTCAAATGATTGGAACAGCAGAAATATTAATTGGAATATCAGATTATACATTAGTATTCATGTTATAGACAAAAGAAATACCTACTACTTTATGACTTACCATTAAAATATGAGCCATTAAATAAGTGCATGGAAGTAAAAATAATATAAACACTCCCCAAATAACAAAAAAAAAAACCCACTATGATATTCCTAAAATGTATCTTCCAATTCTCAAGAGGTGAAATAAAAATAGCTCAATGAACTCAATATTAAAAGAAATCCTTTATGATAATCAATGAATCATATAAATCACTATTGTGAAAGATTGACTGGAAAAAAGAAATTGTCTTTGATGGCTGTAAACTATCATCATCTGCTTTTTCTTTGATAGCAACAATATGCCTTTAGTATATAGCATCTTTAAAAAAAAACTGTTAAAAGCAGTATATACTTACCTGATAATCTAAAATGCTAAAACCAAGTCCTTTGCTCCCTTTCTCCAGCTCTATGTGCTGAATGCCAGCCTCCCACATGGCCAAAGGTGCTTGAACCTCCTCTGTACTCTGACCCGCATCAGTCATCGCCAGCACTGGATCCTCTGTCTCTGATGACCCGATGAACTCACCTAGATCTATGTGAGGCTGGATAACATCAGACAGCTCTTATTTCAGAGGCATTACATTTGCTGACACACATACCAGCACTATAAGAAAAGGGGTATTCCCAGCGCCTGTCCAGAACAAAACACCCTCAACCAAGAGTAGCAACAGCTTTTCATGAAACCTTTAGGAATTAAGGTAGTAATTATTGAAAGCTGTTAGAAAGGAAGAAATACCTAAGTTTTAACAAACATTAAAAATATATGATTCAATGGTTTACGAAAATATGCAATGTTACATCTCGACAGCACGACTGTGGGTGACTGTCACTTCTTTCGTCAGTGTTTCAATCATCTCTACAGTCAGAAAAAAATGTAAACCCATTTTGATATTAAATAAAAGGAATTCTTAAGATAATTAAAAACAAGAGAAAATGGATATATACAAAAGTTCTATACTCTATGCAAATAAGAGTTCTAAAATGCTGTGACTTGTGCATATGGTTATTTCATTAACAAATTAACATACACAGTGGCAAAACATAAGATTTGAAACCAGATTTGCCCCAGCTTGAAGCAGCTTGAATATTTAAAATCTGAGTTACATTGAGCAATGTTCATAACCTGGGCCCCAGAGTTACCCATCTCATAGAATTTTCTGAGGACTAAATGAAGTAACATTTATAAAGCATCTGACAGAAATAGGGATTCAAAATGTTAGCTTCTTTCAGTAAAAATAAATTAAAGAATATAGGTTAATTCAACTTTGTTCATCTATATGAACATAACTTAAAGAAAGATGTGTTTATGAGGATGAAATTCTAGTTTGTACAGTATCTTTGCTTCTAATCAATTATTGCATAGCCTAGGACCACAAATGCAAATGACGCCTATCTGCTTTATTGTAATAACCCCATTATACACATAAAAACATGGATGGATATATATAGGGTGCTACACTTTGAGTGCTATAAAATTTGGAATTATGTTTCTTGTTCTACCCTATTCTAATTCTAATCACCCATATGAATATTAAACTATGCATTTTATTCTTCAAATTTTTCAAAATTATTCCATTGTACTGATTCATTCAATATAATATAAATCAAATCCTAACATCATCTCTCAATATACCTTAAAGGAGATTTGATTAGACCACAAATTATGCAAAGTCCAAATCCTAACTTTAGGTATGTATTGTGTATCCTCAGAAAAGCTGATTAGCTCCATTTCTTGACATCATGATATCAATGAATGAAAAATAATAAACAAACAGGAAAATGTGACTTCCTGAATGTCACAGAGAATTATCTGACATGTAGCATTATGGACTCAAATTTACGGTATTTTAAAAGGACAGTATGTAAACAAGTAAGACCTATCCACACAGAAATGCTGTGTCCATCCATATTTTAGCCATTCACTAAGTGGTAACTGTGTGCCAGGCAGAATTGGATAGGTTATGCAAAAATATTTTTTAAAACATACGTACTATGTACACACTATTTATATACTTCAGTTTTCTCTTCTGCAAATGGAGATGAATAGGAGCATCTACTTCATAGAAATACTGCAAGTAAATTAAACAAGTATGTAGTGTGCATTAATATCTAACATGATTACATAATCTTATTTAACCTTCAGGGCAACTTTTTGAGACAGGTATCATGACTGACATTTTACCAAGGACAAAACTGAGGTTCAGAAAGATGAAGTGATTTACCCAATTTCCCACAGCTAGTGTTAAGTCTGATTCAAACCCAGATTTGTCTGACTTTAAATTCTATACTCCAAGCCATGGGCTATGTGAGTAAACCAAATACCTAATTAAAAATTGCTTAAAATTTTTTAAGTCATTTAGCCTTTCCATTATATATGTAGGTTAACCTCATGTATGCAAATCTGATACCTTTTCTGTTAGCTCAATATCACATAAGTCCAGGCTATCCAATTCTGATTGGGTGGTGGGTGGCACAGTTCGACGACAGCACACCATTGTCACTTCTATAGGCAATTCTTTTAAGATATTCACCACGTCTTGGTGATTTTCCCCAAGTAAAGTTATGCCATTTACCTGTGAAAAAAGATATACTGTCCAAGAAACAACACTTCATAATATGAACATTCTTTTGAACACCTTTTTTATTAAATATAAATTTTACTATAGTCATTACCATAGTTTACTGTGCTCAGAACTATAGTGAGACCTGTGGAAATACCATCTAAATTTATGTGCAAGTTTAGAGTATTGTTGGAATTAGAGCTTCTAAAGCACTCAAAGAAAAACCACTAGCTTTCATTCATGTTTGATCTGCCAGTGTAGTGGTCTGGAAAAAAAAAGACAATAAAAATACTTCCAAAGAATGAAAGGGACAAGGAGAAGAATATTATAAAACTTTGACATTTTATGTAATTATAAAGTAAAAAAAAATTGGACAATGACATATATTGTATGCTAGTGTGTTTTGAAAAGTGAGGGAAAATAATATATTCAAACTTTCTTATTTATGCATTAAAAATACTGGCAGATTACAAAGAAGCAAATATGTTAGTAGTTACCTAATGAAGGGTGATGAGAACTGGATGAATGGGGACAGGAAGGAGACTCTTTTTCCATCCTTTATCTTTGTATTCTCTGTGATTTTAAACATGTGAATGTATTACTTATTCTAAAAATTAAATAAATGTTAAAAAATTTTTCAAAGACTGTTTTTATAGTTTTCTGAACCTAAAAAAAATGGCATGGAATTAGGTCTAAAGCTAAATGTACACACAGATACAAAATTTCTGCTTTGGGTTGTTTTCATCTGTAGATTTTTCTCAAGTCCTCTTTGGAGGGGAAATTTAAAATGAGAATTTATTCACCACATTAAGCCTCCTGCAACCTTTTCCGTGTCTCGTTTAAGGAGGAGAAGGAACAGCATAGCTCCTTACTTCCAATAGCTCGTCTCCACTGAAAAGCTTCCCGCTGTGTCCAACAGGACCCTCTGGCAGAACAGATCGGATAAAATGATGTCCCACTGTTGCTTCCAGGCTTATCCCCAATCCACTGTTCTCACTAAACTTGCTCACGTGGGCCACCTGAAAAGAAAAAAAAGAAACCACCACAATTTTTATATTCTTTCTTTTTATTTCTACTCATGCACACACTTTATGTTTTATGTTTACCTAAAAGTGGTTATCTTTCTCACAAAGCTTCAAAAACCATATGGTAAAAAACTGCAAAGTTTTGGGGCTTTTCCTTTGAAAGAGTACTGGTGTCTTTTGATTTCATGAACTAACAAACTGAACAGAAGCAGTGAGCTGCAAGCACCCATTACATAGGTCTCATTTGCTTCTCATAAATAGGTACACTTTTTCTCCTTGTTTAGTAGAAAAACGAGGTTCAGAAAAGTTACCATGACCAGAGTTGCACAGCTAGAAAAGGGTTTGAATATAAACAAAGAACCTAGAACCACATTCCTGGTTTTATGCTGTATCCAGAGACAATGGTCTTTAAAAATGATCAAAGCTTAAAATAAAAGAATGAACTTCCAATTTCCTACTGTTAAATTAAATAATGAAGAATGTTAGAAAGCTGCTCGTTTTCACACAGAATCCAATAAATATAATACTAAAATCAGAAGGTATGCCAAAGACGATCTACTTTATCCTTTTCATTTTATAGTTAAGGAAACTGAGGGATAAAAGGACTAAAAAAAAATGTTTCATTAAAAAGAGCTTTTTCAAATTTTAATGATAATGTGCAGAAGTCAGTTTCAGAGGCGATATAATCTGACTTTGAAATCTAATACTGGATGAAACCCTTCTCACTCCTGAAAACCCAATTTGGACATCACTTCCTCTGAGAATGTCCCATCCAATAATGTCCATTAGTCAGTACTGTTATACTACTTCCCTTATGATTTCATTTATGCTGTATCACTACACAGCAAACAATTTGAAGTCAGATCTATGTCTTATTACCTTTATCTGACCACAGCCCATAAATAACTTAGTCCTTTTTCATTTATTGTATACTTTTGCCCTTGACAGATTACTAGGAATGCCACCAAGAAAGCATGAGCACAAAGGGTAGCTAAAAGTTCAGCCTTTGGATAAAGAAAATGTAGCACATATACACCATGGAATACTATATAGCCATAAAAAAGAATTAGTTCATGTCCTTTGCAGGGACATGGATGAAGCTAGAAGCCATCACTCTCAGCAAACTAACACAGGAACTTATGAGAGAGAATACCATATGTTCTCACTCATAAGTGGGAGTTGAACAATGAGAACAAACGGACACAGGGAGGGGGACATCACACACCAGGGCCTGTAGCGGGGTGGGGGCAAGGGGAGGGAGAGCATTAGGATAAATACCTAATGCATACGGGTCTCAAAACCTAGATGATGGGTTGATAGGTGCAGCAAACCACCATGGCATGTGTATACCTATGTAACAAACCTGCACATTCTGCATATGTATCTTAGAACTTAAAGTAAAATTAAAAAAAAAAGAAAAAGTTCAGTCTGAGCTCTGACGCCTATGACAAAAAGGCTAAAGGGTCTCCCTCATTATTCAATTACCACCCAAAGAAATGCAGTCTCAGTTATGCACACCTGCCACATTAACCCTATCCCTCCATGAAAATAATTTCTGAAGTTTCATGTTAAATTAACCACTGTTAAGACGGACCTTAATGTATTTTTCCTTAAGTCAATTCAAAATGGTAGTAACAGCTATACTTACTCAATCCATATTTGACTGTTAATCATTTTGAATGTTTAAAAAAAAAGATTATAGCAAGGTGCAGTGATGCATGCCTGTAATCCCAGCAATTTGGGAGGCTGAGGCGGGCAGACTGCTGGAGTCCAAAAGTTCAAGACCAGCCTGGGCAACATGGCGAAACCCGGTCTCTACAAAAAATACAAAAATCAGTTGCGTGTGGTGCTGCATGCCTGTAGTCCAAGCTACTTGGAAGGCTGAGGCACGAGAAGTTTGAGCCCTGGTGGTCAAGGCTGCAGTGAGCCATGACTGCACCACTGCACTCCAGCCTGGGTGACAGAGCGAGACCTTGTCTCAAAAAATTAGAAAAAAAACCCAGATGATTATGGTCATGAGGATTAAATCAAACACTAAGAACACTGCTGCTTGGCACAAAGTACTCTATAAAAACCAGATGATTATGGTCATGAGGATTAAATCAAACACTAAGAACACTGCTGCTTGGCACAAAGTACTCTATAAATGCTAGTCATTAATATATGTCATCTGTTGTATCTTCTCCCTTCTAGTCCAGAGGCATACAAATTTACAAGAAATATGAAAAATTCTACCTAACATAGTATTTTATTCTTTCTTTTGAAATCCGTGAAATTTGCTGGTATATATCTTAAGATTGATAATTTATATGAATTTTGTTAGACCTCCTTTTGAAATGGTAGATCACAATGGCTATGCTGGATATACAGGCTATTAATAAACATAAAACATTCACCACAGCATAAGAGGTATGAAAAAAAGTATGCAGAATTAACCTCTTCAGGAAGGTAAATACATAGGAGGGGAAAAGAAAGAGTAGAAAATAGTCCTTTTACAATTTCGTTCATAAGTCATGACACATTTTGTTTTATTTTTAAATAAACTCATTCTATTTTCATTCTTTCTATAAATCATAGGTTTAAAAATCAGAAAAACCCTTCCTTGTGTCTATATTATTCATACTATTACTGGAAATATTAAAATACCGATAAAATACAAGTTTCAAAACTTCTATCCCATTTATTTCAGTTCCTTTGTTACTATATACCTTTCTCCAACCTAAATTTTTTTTATTACCTGAATCACCACATTAGGTTGTCTAAAAAAGTCCTGTACATTTGGTTCTTCTCTGGAACTCTAATGATTGCCTCTATTATTCCCTCAAACTGCCTGCTGAAATACAGTTACAAGTTGTAAATTACAGAAGGTAAGCTAACCCACCACTATTTCATAGTTAATCCCCATAATCCTTTGCCACTTTGTCAGCAGGACAGCTTCTTGTTTTCGTGCATCTTCTATTTCTTCTATCTCAGCTGACAGTAATGGATACCCTGAAATAGTCAAGGCAATTAAGTTAGTAGCAAACTACAAAAATCTCCATATCTTAACATCCTGTACCAAGGATTCTGTGATCAGATCCCATTGTATCAAATCAAATTCTTCGCCCAATATATGGGCTATTCTCATCTCCATAATTATTTTAATACTTCAATTAAGAACCCTATCATTTGTATGTTTGACACTACTCACTTCTAACAGATTTATTTTAAATCTTAACTATATTTCTATTAAAGTGTCCATGTATTATCTAATTTTTATTTAAAAGAATAAGGACTCTTGAGTAGTTCCAGAGTTCACTTTGTAGTCCTCTGCTAATGCTACAGTAAAAAGTGATGTCATCTTCAATGTTGTCTGTTTTATTTTCATTTAGTTCATCAGGGGGAAAAAGGACTAAGTTATTACTTCACAAATTCAAACAAATGAAATCAACAAACAATATATATAACTCCATGTACAATGAGAAAATATAAAGAAATAATAAAAAACTAAAGCTATACATTAAAAGCCTATAATTGATATCTCAATAATTGACAAAAAGAGAAATTTTTAAAAGGAAAGAAAAACACTAAACAAATTATATAAACAATACTGAATTTAAAATGTTTACTTAAAACAAGAAACTGGTTGAGAAATTTAGTCAATAGTCAAAGGTTTCCATATTTCATGACAGTTCCTACTCATAAGAGTTGTCTTTTTAAAATCTCTATCAGGCACTATTCTCTAAATTAAATTTCAATATCCTTTTTAGCTTTCAAATTTCAAAGTTAAAGAGTGTTAAAAAATTCAGATTTCTTATTAGTTGTCTCCTCTTTTAGTGGGAATATCCAGGAGCTTTCATTTCAGGCATATTTTGTAGATCTGTTATGCTTTAAGCTAATAAGATGATTCTGTTTTCTCCTTAAAAGACTAAACAATAAACTATAATTTCTTTTTTGGTTTGAAGACTAGCCTCTCCAAATAAGTGTTATTTTCTCAAAATTAAATTCAGTCCAGAGGTTAACAGATATAAAAGTACAGCTAGATATAAATATGTTCCAGTGTTTTTGTTTGTTTATTTGTTTGTTTTTAAATTAGATGAGGGATCTTGCTATGTTGCTCAGGCTGGTCTCAAACTCCTGGTCTCAGTAACACTCCTGAGTAGCTGGGATTACACCAATAAGCCACCATGCTGAGCAATTCTAACATTATCGGGTGACTACAATTAACAAGTTATTGTATATTCTCTTTTTAAAATATTTTAATGATACATAATCATATATATTTATAGGGCATATATGATATTTTGATACATGCATACAATGTGTAATGATCAAATAAGGATAATTAGGATATCCATTTCCTCAAACATTTACTATACATTTTTTTGTGTTGGGAGCATTCCAAATCTTCTTCCTATTTTGATATATACAATAAGTTATTAATTATTGCCACCCTACTGTACTGCTGAACACTAGAACTTATTCATTCTCTTTAACTGTATTTTTGTACCCAGTAACCAGTATCTCTTCATCCCACCCCTTCCCAAACTCTTCCAAGCCTCTGGTCATTCTACTCTCTATGTCCAGAAATCAAGTTTTTAAGACCCCACTTGTAAGTGAGACAATGCAGTATGTGTCTTTCTGTGCTTGGTTTATTTCACTTAACACAATGTCCTCCAGTTTCATCCCTGTTGTTACAAAAGACAAAATTTCATTCTTTTTGCGGCTGAATGATATCCCATTGTGTATATATACCACACTTTCTTCATCCATTGTCCTGTTGATGGGCACTTTGGTTGCTTCTGTGTCTTAGCCATAGTGAACAGAACGGCAATAAACATAGGGGTACAGATATTTCTTTGCTATACTGATTTCCTTTCTTTGGATATATACCCAGAGTAGGATTGCTGGATCATACGGTAAACTTCGTTTTTTGAGGAACCTCCATATTGCTCTCCCCAGTGGCTGCACTAATTTACATTACCACCAACAGCATATGAGGGTTTCCCTTTCTCCGCATCCTTGTCAGCATTCATTATTGCTTGTCTTTTGGATAAAAGCCATTTTAACTAGGGTGAGACGATATCTCATTGTAGTTTTGACTTGCATTTCTCTGATGATCAGTGATGAACATTTTTTCATATACCTATTGATCATTTGTATGTCTTCCTTTGAGGAATGTCTATTCAGATCTTTTGTGAATTTTTAATCAGATTATTTGTTTTTCTATTGAGTTTTTTGAGCTCTTTATATATTCTGGTTATTAATCAGATGGGTAGCTTGAAAATATTTCTCCCATTCTTTGGGTTGTCTGTTCACATTGTTGATTGTTACCTTTGCTGTGCAGAAAAGCTTTTTAGCTTGATGTGATCCCATTTGTCCATTTTGGCTTTGGTTGCCTGTGCTTTTAAGGTATTACATAAAAAATCTTTGCCCGACCAATCCAATGTCCTGAAGCATTTTCCTAACGTTTCCTTCAGGTCTTATATTTACATATTTAATCCGTGTGTGTGTGCGTGTGTGTGTGTGTGTGTGTGTGTGTGTTTTGGGACAGGCCTCTGTAATATACTTCGAAGTCTGTTGGTGTGATGCCTCCAGCTTTGTTCTTTTTGCTCAAGACTGCTTTGCCTATTTGGAGTCATTTGTGGGTACATGTGAATTTTAGGGTTGCTCTCTACTTCTGTAAAGAATGTCATTGGTATATTCATAGGTGTGGCATTGAACATATAGATTTCTTTTGGTAGTATGGATATTTTAACAATATTAATTCTTCTAGTCCATGATCATTGAATATCTTTAAATATTTTTGTGTCCTTTTCAATTTCTCTCATCAGTGTTTTGTCGGTTTCACTGCAGAAATCTTTTACTTCTTTGTTCACATTTATTCCTAGGTATTTTATTTTTCTTTTTTTTTTTTTTTTTTTTATTTTATTTTTTTTATTTTTTTTATTTTTTTTTATTTATTTTTTTATTTTTTTAATTTTTTTTATTTTTTTTAAATTTATTTATTATTATTAAACTTCAAGTTGTAGGGTACATGTGCACAACGTGCAGGTTTGCTACATATGTATACTTGTGCCATGTTGGTGTGCTGCACCCATCAACTCATCATTTACATCAGGTATAACTCCCAATGCAATCCCTCCCCCCTCCCCCCTCCCCATGATAGACCCCAGTGTGTGATGTTCCCCTTCCCAAGTCCAAGTGATCTCATTGTTCAGTTCCCACCTACGAGTGAGAACATGCGGTGTTTGGTTTTCTGTTCTTGTGATAGTTTGCTAAGAATGATGGTTTCCAGCTGCATCCATGTCCCTACAAAGGACACAAACTCATCCTTTTTTATGGCTGCATAGTATTCCATGGTGTATATGTGCCACATTTTCTTAATCCAATCTGTCACTGATGGACATTTGGGTTGATTCCAAGTCTTTGCTATTGTGAATAGTGCTGCAATAAACATACGTGTGCATGTGTCCTTATAGCAGCATAATTTATAATCCTTTGGGTATATACCCAGTAATGGGATGGCTGGGTCATATGGTACATCTAGTTCTAGATCCTTGAGGAATCGCCATACTGTTTTCCATAATGGTTGAACTAGTTTACAATCCCACCAACAGTGTAAAAGTGTTCCTATTTCTCCACATCCTCTCCAGCACCTGTTGTTTCCTGACTTTTTAATGATCGCCATTCTAACTGGTGTGAGATGGTATCTCATTGTGGTTTTGATTTGCATTTCTCTGATGGCCAGTGATGATGAGCATTTTTTCATGTGTCTGTTGGCTGTATGAATGTCTTCTTTTGAGAAATGTCTGTTCATATCCTTTGCCCACTTTTGGATGGGGTTGTTTGTTTTTTTCTTGTAAATTTGTTTGAGTTCTTTGTAGGTTCTGGATATTAGCCCTTTGTCAGATGAGTAGATTGCAAAAATTTTCTCCCATTCTGTAGGTTGCCTGCTCACTCTGATGGTAGTTTCTTTTGCTGTGCAGAAGCTCTTTAGTTTGATGAGATCCCATTTGTCAATTTTGGCTTTTGCTGCCGTTGCTTTTGGTGTTTTAGACATGAAGTCTTTGCCCATGCCTATGTCCTGAATCGTACTACCTAGGTTTTCCTCTAGGATTTTTATGGTATTAGGTCTAACATTTAAGTCTCTAAT
The DNA here is from genome assembly GCF_047675955.1 of Chlorocebus sabaeus. NCBI lineage: Eukaryota > Metazoa > Chordata > Mammalia > Primates > Cercopithecidae > Chlorocebus > Chlorocebus sabaeus. The sequence continues at coordinate 42,562,346 of NC_132915.1, forward strand.
CCATCTTGAATTAATTTTCGTATAAGGAGTAAGGAAAGGATCCAGTTTCAGCTTTCTACTTATGGCTAGCCAGTTTTCCCAGCACCATTTATTAAATAGGGAATCCTTTCCCCATTTCTTGTTTCTCTCAGGTTTGTCAAAGATCAGATGGCTGTAGATGTGTGGTATTATTTCTGAGGACTCTGTTCTGTTCCATTGGTCTATATCTCTGTTTTGGTACCAGTACCATGCTGTTTTGGTTACTGTAGCCTTGTAGTATAGTTTGAAGTCAGGTAGCGTGATGCCTCCAGCTTTGTTCTTTTGACTTAGGATTGTCTTGGAGATGCGGGCTCTTTTTTGGTTCCATATGAACTTTAAAGCAGTTTTTTCCAATTCTGTGAAGAAGCTCATTGGTAGCTTGATGGGGATGGCATTGAATCTATAAATTACCTTGGGCAGTATGGCCATTTTCACGATATTGATTCTTGCTATCCATGAGCATGGTATGTTCTTCCATTTGTTTGTGTCCTCTTTGATTTCACTGAGCAGTGGTTTGTAGTTCTCCTTGAAGAGGTCCTTTACATCCCTTGTAAGTTGGATTCCTAGGTATTTTATTCTCTTTGAAGCAATTGTGAATGGAAGTTCATTCCTGATTTGGCTCTCTGTTTGACTGTCACTGGTGTATAAGAATGCTTGTGATTTTTGCACATTAATTTTGTATCCTGAGACTTTGCTGAAGTTGCTGATCAGCTTAAGGAGATTTTGGGCTGAGACAATGGGGTTTTCTAAATATACAATCATGTCGTCTGCAAACAGGGACAATTTGACTTCTTCTTTTCCTAACTGAATCCCCTTGATTTCTTTCTCTTGCCTGATTGCCCTAGCCAGAACTTCCAACACTATGTTGAATAGGAGTGGTGAGAGAGGGCATCCCTGTCTTGTGCCAGTTTTCAAAGGGAATTTTTCCAGTTTTTGCCCATTCAGTATGATATTGGCTGTGGGTTTGTCATAAATAGCTCTTATTATTTTGAGGTACGTTCCATCAATACCGAATTTATTGAGCGTTTTTAGCATGAAGGGCTGTTGAATTTTGTCAAAAGCCTTACATCTATAGAACTCTCCACCCCAAATCAACAGAATATACATTCTTCTCAGCACCACATCGTACTTACTCCAAAATTGACCACGTAATTGGAAGTAAAGCACTCCTCAGCAAATGTACAAGAACAGAAATTATAACAAACTGTCTCTCAGACCACAGTGCAATCAAATTAGAACTCAGGACTAAGAAACTCAATCAAAACCGCTCAACTACATGGAAACTGAACAACCTGCTCCTGAATGACTACTGGGTACATAACGAAATGAAGGCAGAAATAAAGATGTTCTTTGAAACCAATGAGAACAAAGATACAACATACCAGAATCTCTGGGACACATTTAAAGCAGTGTGTAGAGGGAAATTTATAGCACTAAATGCCCACAAGAGAAAGCAGGAAAGATCTAAAATTGACACTCTAACATCGCAATTAAAAGAACTAGAGAAGCAAGAGCAAACACATTCGAAAGCTAGCAGAAGGCAAGAAATAACTAAGATGAGAGCAGAACTGAAGGAGATAGAGACACAAAAAACCCTCCAAAAAATCAATGAATCCAGGAGTTGGTTTTTTGAAAAGATCAACAAAATTGACAGACCACTAGCAAGACTAATAAAGAAGAAAAGAGAGAAGAATCAAATCGACGCAATTAAAAATGATAAAGGGGATATCACCACCGACCCCACAGAAATACAAACTACCATCAGAGAATACTATAAACACCTCTACGCAAATAAACTGGAAAATCTAGAAGAAATGGATAATTTCCTGGACACTTACACTCTTCCAAGACTAAACCAGGAAGAAGTTGAATCCCTGAATAGACCAATAGTAGGCTCTGAAATTGAGGCAATAATTAATAGCCTACCAACCAAAAAAAGTCCAGGACCAGATGGATTCACAGCTGAATTCTACCAGAGGTACAAGGAGGAGCTGGTACCATTCCTTCTGAAACTATTCCAATCAATAGAAAAAGAGGGAATCCTCCCTAACTCATTTTATGAGGCCAACATCATCCTGATACCAAAGCCTGGCAGAGACACAACAAAAAAAGAGAATTTTAGACCAATATCCCTGATGAACATCGATGCAAAAATCCTCAATAAAATACTGGCAAACCGGATTCAGCAGCACATCAAAAAGCTTATCCACCATGATCAAGTGGGCTTCATCCCTGGGATGCAAGGCTGGTTCAACATTCGCAAATCAATAAACATAATCCAGCATATAAACAGAACCAAAGACAAGAACCACATCATTATCTCAATAGATGCAGAAAAGGTATTTTATTTTTCTTGCAGCTGTTGTAAATGGGATCACTTTCTAGATTTCTTTTTCAGATTATTTGCTACGGTGTATGCTACTTATTTTTTATGTTGAGTATGTATCCCGCAACTTTACTAAATTCATATATCAGTTCTAACCATTTTTGGTGAATTCTTTAGGTTTCTAAATATAGGATCATTTTATCTGCAAATAAGGACAATTTGGCTTATCTCTTTCCAATCTGGATGCCCGTTATTTCTTTGTCTTGCTTAATTGCTCTGGCAAGGACTTGCAGTACTTATTTTGAAGAAAAGGTGGTAAAAGTGAGCATCCTTGTCTTATTCCAGATCTTAGAGAAAAGGCTTTTGACTTTTCTGTTCAGTATATTAGCTGTGGATCTGCATATATGGCCTTGATTATTTTGGGCATGTTCTTTTAATTGCCAGTTTGTTGAAAGATTTTATCATGAAGGAATGTTGAATTTTATTGAATGCTTCTTCAGCATCTATTGAAATGATCATATGATTTTTGTTCTCTGTTCTGTCAACGTGATGTATCTCATTTACTGATTTGCATATGTTGAAACATCCTTGCATCCTTGGGATGAACGATACTTTATGATTAATGATCTTTTTAACGTGTTGTTGAATCTGGTTTGCTAGTATTTTGTTGAGGATTTTTGCAACTATGTTCATGAAGGATTTGTAGTTTTATTTTCGTTGTGTGTCCTTGTCTAGTTTTAGAATCAGGGCAAGGTTGGCCCCATATAATGAGTTTGTGAGTATTCCCTCCTCTTCAATTTTTTGGAATAGTTTAGTAGAACTGGATTAGTTCTTTAAATGTTTGGTAGAATTCATCAGTGAAGTGTCAAGTCCTGGGATTTTCTTTAATGAGAGACTTTTTATTACCAACTCAATCTTGTTACTGGTCTGTTCAGGTTTTCTATTTCTTCATGGTTTAATCTTACAATCTTGGTAGATTGTAAGTGTCCAGGAATTTATCCCTCTCTTCTAGGTTTTCTGATTTACTGGTGTGCAGTTGTCCATAATAGTCTCTAACAATCCTATGTATTTCAATAGTATCAATGATAATGCCTCCTATTTGTCTCTGATTTTATTTATTTTAGGTCATCTTTTTGGCTTAGTTACTATGGCAAAAGACTTGATGACTTCATTTACCTTTACAAAACCAACTTTCCGTTTTCTTAATCTTTTGTATTTTTGTCTCAATTTCATTTATTTCTGCTACAATTATTCTTCTTTCCTTCTGCTCCATCAGGTTTGGTTTGTTCTTGCTTCTCTCAGGTTCATAATTAGTTTGTTTATTTGAAGTCTTTCCTCTTTTCTGATGTAGGTATTTGTTGTTATAAACTTCCCCCTCAGAACTGCTTTTGCTGTAGGCCATAGGTTTGGTATGCCGTGTTCCCATTTTCACTTGTCTCAAGAAATTTTTAAGTTTCCTTTTGAATTTATTGATGTATTTACTGTTCAGAAGCATAGTATTAAATTTCAATGAATTTGTAGAGTTTTCAATGTTTTTTTCTGCTATTGATATCTAGTTTTATTCCATTATGGTCAGAAAAGATACTTAATATGATTTTGGCAATTTAAGATTTATAAAGACTTGTTTTGTGTCATAATATATGGTCTAGCCTGGAGTATGTTTCATATGTTGTTGAGAAAAATGTGTATTCTGCAACTGTTGGATGGAATATTCTGTAAATGTCTATTGGGTCAATGTGGTCTACAATGAAGTCTAACTGATGTTTTACTGTTGATTTTCTGTCTGGATAATCTGTCTACTGCTGAAGTAGGGTGCAGAAGTCCCCTGCAATTATTATATTGCAGTAAATCTCTCCCTTCAGGTTTATTAATTTTTAAATATATTTGGGTGCTCTGATGTTGGGTGTATATATATTTACAATTGTTATATCTGCTTGCTATATTGAACTACTGATGTTTTTCTCATTATATAATAACCTTGTCTTTTTATTTTCTTACTGTGCTTCACTTAGTCTATTTTATCTGACGTAAGTATAGCTACTTCTGCTCTTCATTTTTGTTTCCATTTGCATGAAATATCTTTTTCCATTACTTCACTAGAAAGCAATGTAGCAATATTGGGGCTCCTTTGAATGTGGTGTTTCTCTTCTCTTGATGCTTTCAGTTTTCTTTTGTATTTTGCTAGTCTGATTATGATGTGCCTTGGGGATTTCCTCTTTGTATTGAATATATTTGGTTACCCCTAAGCCTGTAGCTGGATGGTGTTGTCTTTCTCCAGATTTGAGAAATTTTCAGTTACTATTTCCTTAAATGTGCTTTGTAGGCCTTTTTCTCTCTGGTCTCCTTCAGGAATTCCTATTACACAGAGGTTAGTTCACTTGATGGTATCCCACAATTCTCATAGGTCTCCTTCACTCTTTTAAATTATTTTGTCTTTCTGTTCCTCTGATAGGGTTATTTCATATGGTCTCTCTCCAAGCTCACTAAGTTTCTCTGTTTGATCAAATTTGCTTCAATCAAAACTTTCTAATGAGATTTTGGCTTACTGTGTTATTTATTTCTAAGGTTTGTATCTTTTATTTATAAAAGATAAAAATAAAAGATACAAAGATAAAAATAAGATACAGTGAAATAAAAGATACAAAGATAAAAATAGAAGATACGAAGAAATAATTCTTTATCAAATTTCTCATTGTGATCCTGGATTTTTAAAATTTCATTTTGTTTTCTATCCATATTTTCCTGTGAGTCCCTGAACCTCTTTAGCAGGATTATTCTGAATTTTCTGTACAACATTTCACAGATCTTCAATTCTTCTGGGTCCACTGCTGGAGCTCTGTTAGTTTCTTTTGGTGGTATTCTACTTCTCCATGTTTTCACAATCCTTGTATTTTTACACTGATGATGGTTCATTTGAGGAGCTGGCTACCTCTTCCAGTTTTTGCAAGTGCTCTTTGGTGGTGTCAGAGCTTTACTACTTGGTATCAGAACTTAAATGCTGGGCTGTTGTTTTTTCCCATTCTGGGGAGGATTTATATGAGTACTGGAACTAAAACACTTCCCTGGAACTAACTCCTTGACTGCTATTATTTCCTGTCTAGGGAAGGCTTACAGCGAGCACCGAAAGTTAAACATTGCCCTAGAATTGTATTGTTTCCCTGCTATGGGTCCCCGGTCTGGGGAAGATTTAAGCTGGCACCAAAACTTAATCCCAACCTTCCAGTTGTTTCTAGGCCAGGAGACGGCTCCATGAGAGCACCAGGATTTTGTGGAAAATCCAACTAAAGACAGGATCTTCCCACAGATTGTACCCCAGCAGCAACACGGAACCAGCCAGTCTCTTCAACATGGCGTACTCACTTATCAGAGTGCAGAATACCTGCCAAAATGCATGCCAGTCACTGTGATCAGTGCCTCTGTCTTTGTTCCCAACTCACCCCAAGTGCTTTAGCCCTCCCAGAACTCCCAGTGGTTCACAGGCAAGGGACCTAGATGGATTTCCAGTGAAAGATTACCAGACTAGTGGAGAGACTGAATGTCTAACTCCAATTTCCTCCTCTCATCTTGGGAACTCTGGGTCTAAAGCAATTCTCTTTGAGCGGCATTATGCCAGTTTGAGGAAGGGGGCAGCTCAGCCTAAAATTACCATTTATCTTATCAGTCATGGTTTCTCTCAATTCCGTAGGCCTAGGAAGTTTCTCTGCTTCTCCCTCTAGTTCTGGTGAACTCAGGGTGGTATTTTTGTCTTTGATAGTTTCTAGTTGTATGTATGTAGGAAGAAGGATGTGGGAGGAATCTTCTAATCTGTCATCTTGTTGATATCACTCTTCAATTTACTGTATATTTTCAAATAGCCAGAGGAGCAGGATGTTGCGTTGAGTGTTCCCAACACAAAGAAAAAATAAATCTATGAGGTGATAGATATGCTAATTACTCTGATTTGATCATTATATACTGTATACATGTATGGAAATATCAGACTGTACCCCAAACATATGTACAATTATTATAGGTCAACTAAAAATAATAAAAGCAAATAAATTCAGTACAGAGGGAAAAAACTATGCAAGGATGAACGCAGATTACAGGGAAGCTTTGAACTGATTCTGCAAGAGAAATAGGAGAGTGTTCAGAGTCCTATCTCTTTCCATACTTTCTTTCTAAGTCTGCTGTGTTTACACAGCTAGGCAGTGATTTAAGCAGGTGAGATTATGAATGGAGAAAGTAGGGAATCATGCTGCTGATAAAAATAGTCTGCAATTCATATTCAACCAACCTTCAGCAGAACAACTCTACATTCTTACCCTCTCACAATTGCCCCAAGACTGGATTTCAGGCATATATTTAAAAATCATAAAATCATAAAGTCTAAACCTCTGATCTGGCTGGAAAGTCAAATGACTTGTCCAGCCTTGCATGATGTGTAAAATATCTGTGGAAGAGGCAATAATATCTTATCCCTTTTCTGAGGACTGGTACTAGGGCAAATGCATTAAAATCACTTAGAAGTCTGTGCTTTGTTTTGTTTAAAAAAGATTCTGGGATTCCTGATTCTAGGTCTATAGTCACCCCCATATATCCTGCCACAAACACACACACACACACACACACACAAAGAGAGAGAGAGAGAGATTTCTCATTAGCTACCTTCACCAAAGCAAAATAGATGGTTCTGCACCTTGGTGACAACTCCCACATCCATGCCCACTTAATATCACAAGTATCATGCTCTAAACATTTTTATCCTTTCCTACAATTCTTGATATTCACTTTAGCCTAAATAATTTACTTACTTATTAGTGCAAAAATGGCAGAATGTTATTAGTACATGTGAATTCTACAGATCTAACTTCTGGAATATCTCTGCAAACATAAATATCCCTTTAAAATAGTAAAGCTCATTCAAAATTTTCAGCAGAAAATCCAATAACGAAGGAACAGATACGTTAAAGAACAACAAAGCTTTGGTGTAATTATATAGCAAAAAGAATTCACACGAAGGGAGGGAGATCAGTCTTGTATTCTGTTCAGTGGGTTTAAGTTATCAAGTACCTAAAGCAATCTGAAAGGTAAAAGCAGCACACAGCACACAGAATAAAAAGAGGAGAGCAACATTCTGGCAAAACTATGTATTAAAATAATGCTACTGGCCAGGTGTGGTGGCTCACGCCTGTAATCCCAGCACTTTGGGAGGCCAAGGTGGGTAGATCATTTGAGGTCAGGAGTTTGAGATCAGCCTGGCCAACATGGCAAAACCTGTCTCTAATACAAATAATAATAATAATAATGCTACTCTAAATTTTTAAAAATAGCTTGATGGGTCCTATGTTTATAGTGAGAGAATTCCCAGAAGGTGTGATAATTTCTCTGCAATTACCTTCCAAACCAACTTCCCAATATTAAATCTTGGAACCCCTGAAAAATTAAGAAGTGAGAAAAAAGCCTCCCAAAATTGAACAGTCTCATTCCCAAGAGCTTATGTGTTAATGATTCTCCTGTGTTTATTTTTAAATACTTTATAATTTTATAACTGTTAGTTTATGTTGGCTGTATAGAGACAAAGAGATTAAATTAGAACCACATATATAACCAGTTAATTCCTAAGGAGTTCTAGTCAAAAAAATATGGAAGTAAGAATAGACTGACTCAGCAAGGAAGTGTAAGTGAACAATAAATGAAAGAATAATTTAGCTATAAATGGAATGTTTTAATCTGTAAGACCACTTAGTCACATTTATAAATAGGGATTTACAAACATCACTGTTTGAAATTTTTTTTAGTAACTTACAATGTATCCATAGAGGCTTAATCACATTTGTAAAAATCATTTCTAAAAAAGAAAAATAATGAAGTACAAAAGCTGGCTCTAGGTGTTTACCTTCTTCTTCAATTGGTAATATGTTGGTGTTTCTCCTCGAAGATAAAGAATCCTCATCTTTTTCATAATTTTCTTAAAGATAAAAATATTTTAGTAATTTTATCTTTAGTATAATCAAGCACTTGAATTTTTCTAAACCCAGTATATTTCTTTGAACTCCTACATGAGAGTCTGTTTTTTAGAGATAAACTTCTTAATAACTATATGTACTTAAAGGCAAGTTCTGTTAGTGGAAAAGAAGTAATACATTTCTCCTGTGATTTGCTCCTCTGTTTCTTAATAGTGCAATATGTATAAATGGCATAAATATCAGAATGGTCCACAATTTTAGAAATGAAACAGCCAAAAGCCTTTTCAGCCAAAAGCCTGATTTCTACCAATAAATCACTGAGCTACACAGGGGTTTCAGTAATTTGCAGACATATTCATGTACAAACAGCTTATGAATGACATTTCTAAATGTGGAATTAAAGTCAATTCCTTCAAGGAAAGGCTGGGCATTTAGAATTATTATGAAGGTCACATAAATAATCCAGGCGGACAAGCACTCCCCTAAAGTGAGAACATTGCAGTGACATCCAGGAGTAAGGCAGAAACAGAAAGGTAAATGACTGCCTGTTTCCATCTGAGAAATGGTGACAATGAATAAGACAGACAGAAATCTGCTCTATTCAGCAGCCTACTCTATAGTTTATAGACACATTGCTGGTCCCGATTAATCCTGACTTTATTAAACTTCCTTTCTTGCCTTGGTTTATAATGAATAGTTGAGGGTAAAAAGCATTCTGAATAATTTAAAACCATTCTGAAATAGTAAGTTACTCTGGAATTTAAAAAAAATTGGAGACAATATAAACGTCTAACTAAAAACCAGATTAACCTAGGATTACCTTTGATTATGCTGGCATTAACAGGGGACAAATCTGCATCTTTTGTGACGTCTTCCCTTGACATGAGCTCGGCTTCCTGCTTCATTCCTCTCCTCATTAGTGTCAGGAGCACCGTTTGTCCTGTGTGTCGCAATACCTCTACTGCTTGTTGATTAGTAAAACCCTGAAGATTTGTGCCATCTACCTGTGATTAAAAAAAAGCATGTTATGTGTTAAATAAATGGATATTTGTATTACCAATTCACAAAATGTGTATGTATAGTTCATTAGTGTGAAAAGAATGGGGAATAAGTATTCCTCTCATTAGGGAATGGACAGTAAGACCCTAATATCTCTTTGGGAACCAGTATTAACAGGGATGCACTAGAATCACTTGAGAGGGTTCTGTTTATTTTAATATAGATTCTGAGCTACCATATCCAGAAACTGAGTCACTAGTTCTAGGGTAGGACACAGGCTTCTACACCATTTTTTTTTCCTTTTTGTTGAGACAGGGTCTCACTCTATTGCCCAGCCTGGAGTGCAGTGGCGCAATCATGGCTTCCTTCAATCTTAACCTCCTAGGCTCAAGCGATCCTCCCACTGCATCTTCCCAAGTAGCTGGGATCACATGTACACACACCACACCTGGCTTTTATTTTTTTTTTCTTTGAGACGGAGTCTCACTCTGTCACCAGGCTAGAATGCAGTGGTGCAATCTCAGCTCATGCAACCTCCACCTCCCAGGTTCAAGTGATTCTCCTGCCTCAGTCTCCCGAGTAGCTGAGACTACAGGTGCACGCCACCATGCCCAGATAATTTTTGTATTTTCAGTAGAGATGGGGTTTCACCATGTTGGCCAGGAAGGTCTCGATCTCTTGACCTCGTGATCTGCCCGCCTTGGCCTCCCAAAGTGCTAAGATTACAGGCATGAGCCATCGTGTCTGGCCTACTTTTTAAAAATTTTTGTAGAGATGGAGTCTCCCTATGTTGCCCAGGCTAGTCTTGAACTCCAGGGCTCAAGGGATCCTCCCACCTCAGCCTTCCAAAATGGTGGGTTTACAGATGTGGGCCACTGTGCCCTAATCTACTCCTTTTTAAATACGCTTTTATATTCCTCAGGTGATCTCAATGCACAGTTAAGTCTGGAAACCAAACTATGCAGGATTAAAAGGAATAGAAGACAGTGATGAACGTGCTTATCAAGTGCACTGACATATCACAAGGTCATATTTATATTGCCTTTCAAAAAAGAAAGAAAAAAAGTGTCTTTTTGTCTTTTCAAAAAAATAAATACATTTGATTTTCCCCTTTTCACAAATGACAAAACATTCAAAAATGTCCCTGTGATCTTTCCAAAATATAGATATTATCATATCCCCCCAGCCCTCCCTTCTACAGATAACTCCCTAGGACAATGCTCCAAATTCTCAACGTGGCTTAGAACGGCCTGTGTCAACTGCCTCCATCTCCCACCAGCCCCAACCTCATCTCTCATGATGCAGTCCATTACTCTCTGCCCCTCAGCCACAGAGGGCTCACTTCCATTCCTCTGACTCGTAGTGCTCCCTTCAGCCATGGAGTCTCTGCAATTTACCTCAGCCTGGACTCTCTGGATAGCCCACTCTAGACCATGCTCTTTCTCAAGAGCTTACTTAGAGAACACTTATAATTGCTTCAGATCTCAGTTCAATAGTTGTTTTCATAATAAACTATCTTGATGTCTTTGATTGCAGTCAAAGCCCCCTTTTACACATTCTTCCTCATAGCAGTTTTCAGAATTTTAATTTTACATTTTCTGCCATTATGTGGTTTATGACTATATGCTCCAAGGACAGGCTCTGTATTATTTCTGCTTACAGTAGTGTCACCAAAACATGGTGCTGTCCATACTATAGATATTAAAATATAGAGCCATTGGCTCATAGGTCAAAAACTTATTTGTAAAGTAAATAATATTTTGAGGAAGATAAATTTTGACATGTTCAATTTATAAAATCACAGTAAAAACAATTTGAAAAATCAGAGCAATAAATTTAATGCTGAAATTCAAAGTCGTTGATACTCCTTAGAATTGCAAAATGACTATAAAATGACTGTACATGTAATGCTTTTCCAAGCATAGTGGGGCCATATTAGGCATTCAAATGTTTACTAAAGTAGTAAAGATCTGGATTATAAGGATCTGGATTTTATAATCTAAATCTTATAATCCAGATCTTTACTAACTTAGTAAATATGTGAAAATTATAAGACCTAGATCAAGGCTGGGCACAGTGGCTAATGCCTAGTAATCCCAGCACTTTGGGAGGCTGAGGCAGAAGGATTTCTTGAGCCCAACAGTTTGAGGCCAGCCTGGGCAACATGCTGAAACCCTGTCTCTATAAAAAATAGAATAATTAGCCAGGCGTACTGGCACATGCTTGTAATCCCAAATACTTAGCAGGCTGAGTTGGGAGGATCACTTGAGTCCAGAAGGTTCAAAAGGCTGCAGTGAGTCACGATCATGCCAGTGCATTCCAGTCTGGGCATCCGAGTGATATTTTTTTATATTTTATTTTATATTTATATTTTATATTTATAAAAAAAAAAGAACTAGATCAGTTGTCTCCAAGATGGAGTACCCCTACTGCAAAGGTTTCTGAAAGAATATAATAAAACTTCTAAATAAATATTTTAAAAACTCATTTGCTTTGTAAATATGTGTATATGTGGATGTGTATATATATAATTATGTATATGTACACATAGGTAAACACCATATAATGTCTGTTAAGTATATATATGATATATATAATATATATAACAACAATATATATGAATACATAGTGAGGAGGAAAGAGGGAAAATGAGTAGTTAGCTATTTTTACTAGAGGAAATATTCAATCAAAAATCCAGAAACCTCTGATCTAGTTGAAAATCTCATATTCTGTCAGTTCCTTAAACCTTCTACGATACTTCTGAGCTGGATGGTAACTTGAACATAAGTATCTGGCTCTGTTCTTTCTCCCTACCTCCACCCTGCTGATTACCTGTTACAAAAACTAACAAAACAGAACTGAGAAAATACTGCAACAAAACTGGAAACC